>NW_026099575.1:38473075-38475885 GCF_025091365.1 Daktulosphaira vitifoliae | reverse complement strand
GGTTTTGTATTTTATTTTATTTTAAAATATTTTATTAGGGGAATAAACTGACTTTCATGAATATTATATAATTTCATTGACATAGAATAAAGTTCATAAGACATGCATTCATAGTGACATGTTATTTAACATCTTTGTTAATCCCTACAAAGTAATTTTTAAATTTGAGTTAGCTTAAATAGCCAATTTTATCATGCAACAAAAAGCAACGAACAGTTGCCGAATGTATAACGTTTTGCTCTTTCACGCCTAGGGTACGAGGTTCAAATCCGTCTGTGACTTCTAAAATTTTGCATTTTTTTTTTTGAGTTAAAATAGAATTTTCAAATCATTTGATATTTATCTCATTTAGATTTATAATTTCAATAAATATAAAGGATCTTATCACTATAGTCTCCCCCCCTGAGAAGAAATTGATATTAATGTTAATATTATTTTACTATGTGGTTCTTTTGTGGCTACGATTTATTTTGCCAACCCTCACTAGACCTACTTTTTTCAACGATACGTCAAATGATTCATTTAAGTTTATGATATTTAAGTTATTACTCTTAAAAATCAAAAAAATATTCCTTATTCAAATAAAAAGTAGCTTAACCAGCTTTATCCATACAAACAATTAAAATCATTAATTTTTAATATTCTTAAAGTATTTATTGTCGAATTAGATTTGATATGATAAAAGTATTCAACTACAAAAGTAAATAATTTTACTTTATAATTTATTAATTTTTTAACTCTATTTATGTGTGCTACTACCAGTCTATAATATGCCAAATTTTTTTGTAATATGTTGCTATATAAATCATAAATTTAAAAAAAAATTATTTTTAGTTTCACCTGAAATTAACGATGGATTTTTACAATTATAATTATATTTTTGATAATACGCTCAATTGAGTAAATATTTTTAACTACTTTGGTTTGATTGGTTCATTTAATTAAAGTAAATTATTAAAATTAATTAAGTTCTGAATATTTCAATTGCAGAATTTTTTTAAACACCAAAAGTTATTAGGATATGATTACTATTCTTTCTATTTCAGTTATCTATTACGATAAAAATGTAAAAAAATCGAATTTTTCTGACAAATGTACTGTAATTAGTAATTATAAAATTTCCAGATTGCATATTAATCTTAAAAATTTCATTTTTTTCAATTTAATAATGTCAATTTCAAACTTGCAAGTTGAACTATAAGTTATGGTAACAAATTCATTTTTTAGCTTCGATGCGAAGCTGAGAAGGTATTTTTCATTAAAACTTTCACTTTAAAAGACAATAAAAAATAGGTTCAAAATGATTACCTTTAACATATTAAAAATCAAAATCAGTATTAATTTAATACAATTTTTTTTGTTCTTAATTATTTTTTTTTATATGTAAATACTTATTTTTTAATAATAAGTAATAATATTAAAACTTAGAAGTAATAGAAAAAGTTTAATTGCACATTTGAAAACATCACGAAAAGTTTATTTAGAAAAGTATATTTTTTTTCTGATGAAAGTTCCTTTTGTTTAGTGTATTTATTCATAAGTAACAAAATTTTTTTATTAAAAAGTATTGCATAAATTCCTTTAAATTTGTATACGCATTAAAAGTATATGAATATACAACTCCTTTTTATTTTTATAATATCTCCGTAAAAATTACAATATTATATTATTGAATACCACTTTCATACTCAATTTAATTACTGTAATTATTATGTATTCATATATTATAGTTATAAATCGGGGTAAAATTAAGGGAATAAGTGTTATTGTTGTTTTTGAAATAATCTACCAATTTCATTTTTTTCTATTTAATAATATTTATTTCAAACTTGCAAGTTGAGTTAAAAGTTATGGTAATAAATTCATTTTTTTTTTATTAAAACTTTCACTTTAAAGAACAAAAAGAAGTAGGTTCAAAATGATTACTTTTAACATATTAAAAATCAATAATAATTTGAAAATAATTAATTATAAAAATTATATAATATATAATTAAAATAATTACTAATCTGGATATAATTAAGGAAATAGGAGTTGATGTTGGGTTGGGTTGGTTACATTTTTAACTTTATAATGCTATAACTCATTGAAAAGTGTACGAATCAACACAATTTTTTTATGAGAAATAATATTTTTTAATAATCCCTTTTTCATTCGACATACTTTATCTTAATCAGGGTATTAATAAGAAACTAGCAGATAATGTAGCTTTTGTAATTATCCACCAATTTCTTAGAATTAAACACTATCTACAGATTTGCATCGAAGCGTTTCTTATGATAGTGATTTAAATCACTGTTAGATTAAATCTATACTGGACCCAACTATGCAACGTTCCCACTATGCCGCGACCCCACTGTGCTGGGTTTTTTTTATCTATTTTGTGATAAATAAATATATAATTTATATTTGCTCAACCTATTTAATACATGATAATCGATTAAGAGTATGACACTCATTTTCATGGAATCTGTTGAAAAATTTTAATTTTCGTTAAAGAAATAATATTATTATTGTAATATTTTTTTCTTTTATAAATACATAAAACTTTTTATAGATTCCAAGAAAAGGAGCATCTTATCTTTAATTGTACACCATATATTAAATAGTTGACTAAATATAAAATTTATATTTATTTATCACAAAACTAACAAAAAAATAAATTTTTAACCATAAAAAGTGGTAATACCATTGAGCTCTCAAATTATAAGTGGTTAAATACTTTTTAAGTCTATCCTTTATACCAACTTTATATTTTTAAATGACAATAGACATTTTTAACTTGCTTTTTTTTTTTTTTTTTTTTTTTT
>NW_026099575.1:38414396-38472826 GCF_025091365.1 Daktulosphaira vitifoliae | reverse complement strand
TTTTTTTTTTTTTTTTTTCGGTTTTTAAAGGCCATTGAGGCCCATTACCGCAACACAAATTTGCTTCCATCTGTCTCTGTCTTGTGCTATTGTTTCTCCATCCCGTATTCCGATCTCTGCTAAGTTCTTCTCCACTTTGTCGATCCACCTTTGTTTCGGCCTGCCAAGTGGTCTTTTCCCCTGGGGTTTCCATTTTAAAACTTCTTTCATAAGACCATTTGACCTCCACACATGACCGGCCCATGCCATTCTCCTATTTTTTAATACTGCTACTATGTCTGGCTCTTTATATAACTGTTGTATTTCTATATTGTTTCTTTTCTCATATTGTTGTGTCATGTTATTCATTTTTGGCCCAAATATTCTTCTTAATATTCTTCTTTCGAATATTGCTAATTTGTCTTCGTCTCCATTTGTTGTTGGCCATGTTTCACACGCATATAGAAGGACTGGTCTGATAATTACCTTGTATATTGTGATTTTTGATTTGAGTGATACCTGTTTTGATTTTAGTATACTCGTTACTCCGTAATAGCATTTATTTGCTGCAGTTAGTCTTATTTTAATTTCATCGTGATTATTATTTTTGCTATTTATTGTAACACCCAGGTATTTAAAATTTTGTACTCTTTCAAATTTATAATTCTCAACTTCTAAATTTTCCTCATGATTTTCTCGCCTAGATATTACCATATATTTGGTTTTCCCTTCGTTTATTTGTAATCCAATGTCTTTGCTGTTTATTATTAGTTCTTTGGTTCCTGCTTTGACTTCTTGACTGTCTGATCCCAATATGATAATATCATCTGCGTACGCTAGTACTCCGCATTGTCTTCTGTTCTCTTCCAAGTTTACCCCACCATATTTTTCCTGAGTTTTTCTAACTACCATTTCTAAAGCTATATTAAAGAGTATTGGGGATAGGGCATCTCCCTGTCGAAGTCCAGTCTTAACTTCAAATTCATCTGATATATGCTGATTGAATCTAACTTTACATCTGGTTTTATTCATACATAATTTGATCATTTTCACTATCTTAGCTGGTATCCCAAAGGTTACAAGTGTGTCCCATAGTACTTCTCTATTAATTGAATCATAAGCTTGTTTATAATCAATAAATAGTAGATGTAGATCATTGTCGAATTCATAATGTTTCTCAACTAGTTGTTTAACAGTGAAAATGTGATCTATGGTGGATTTACCACTCATAAAACCACATTGGTATTCCCCAATGATATCTTTTATGTAAGGTTTTATTCTATTTAGTATGAGACCTGACAATACTTTGTACATTGTATTTAGCAACGATATTCCTCGGTAATTTTGGTATCTTGATCTGTCTCCCTTTTTATAAATTGGACATATTATTGCTAATTGCCATTCTTTTGGTATTTCTTCTTTATGCCATACATCTCTGATTAATTTCCCTACTTCTCTTATTAGTTCCTCACCACCATACTTTAAGAGTTCTGAAGCTAAGCCATCTTCACCTGGCGATTTATTGTTTTTAAGTGTGTTTATGGTCATTCTAACTTCGTCGTCCGTTGGTTCTATGTCTTCAGGTTCTGCTGTATAGTACTCAATTTGCGTATGATCTTGGTGCGTTTGTGGGTTGAGTAGTTCCTTGAACACTTTCCCAAACTGTTTTGCAATTTCTTCTCCTTCTGTTACAAGTTCTCCATTTTCTTCTTTCATTATTTCTGTTCTGGGGTTATACCCCGTTTTTAATTCTTTTGTTTGTTTGAAGAAGAGTTTCGGGTTCGTCCTGTTGTCTTCAATCTGTTTTATTCTTTCCTTTTCCCATAATCGTTTTTCCCCTCTTATTATACGTTTAGCTTCTCTAAGCTTCTGGGCAAAATTGTTATTTTTTTCTGTGTTTGGGTTTGTAAGCATCAATGATCTCGCTTTATCCCTTTCTTCAATTGCGCTTTGACACTTATCGTTAAACCATTTATGCTTTTGTACTTTTTTCTTTTTTCCTATGTGTTCCAAAGCAGTTGTTTTTATTATTCCCTCTAATTTTTTCCATCGGGTTTCAATATTTTCTGCCTCTATTCCGTCCTTTAATTTGTCCTTTAGTTTATTTTTGTATTCTTTTAACATTTCAGAGTTTTTTATGTTATCTATATCAACTTTTTCTTCTATTATTATTCTTTTTCTCCATTTACGAGGTAGTTTAATTTGTATTTTAGCTTTAACTAAGAAGTGATCAGACTGAGCAGACACTCCACGAAGGCTCCTGACATCTTCTATAATATTGTTTATCTTCATATCTGTCATGATATGATCAATTTGGTTTTTGGTACTACCTCCGGGTGAGACCCATGTTTCTTTATGGATGTTTTTGTGTGGGAAACACGTGCTACTTATCCTTAGTCCTTTAGAGATTGCAAAGTTAATTAGCCGGTTTCCATTTTCATTAGAGTGAGTATGGAGGCTTTCTTTTCCTATTGTTGGTCTATACATTTCTTCTTTTCCAATTTTAGCGTTGAAATCTCCAAGGATAATCTTCGGTTGGCTTTTGGCAATTGATTCAAATATCGTGTTCAGGTCTTCATAAAAAGCTTCTTTCTCGTCTTGTTGCTTGTCTTCTGTAGGTGCATAGCCATTTATCAGTATTAAATTCATATGTTTACATTCAACTTGGATATAACATAGTCTGTCATTATACGGCTCAAATCTTTTTATGTATGGTAAGTATTCATTGCTAACAATAAATCCTACTCCTCGCTCATGTCTTTGTCCACCACTATAAAAGATAGTATGTTTCTTTGATTTTAAGTTTCCTTCTCCTGTCCATCTAACTTCTTGAATTGCTGCTATTGCAATTCCATATCGTTCTAAATTAGCTTCTACAACTGTTAGTGCGCCCGCTATGTACAGCGATCGCACATTCCAGGTTCCGAGATTAAACTTATCCAAATAATTTTTCATCCGAGGCTTGGTTTTGTGTTGTTCTGGAACCCATGTTTTTTTTCTTGTGTGAGGTGGTTAGCCTCACGCCAAACCCCCATTAATGGAGGGCCCAACGGGTTGGGGGATTTCTCCCCTCTCCTTGCTGGAATCGTTCGCCTGGAACTTTCCACCAGCAAGGGGCTATTGCGATACTTTAGTACCGGGCGATGGGAGCGCCAATTTCCCTACGCCTATAATTTAACTTGCTTATAAAATAGAAAATGGTCTAATTTAAAAAATGACTGGTCGATAATAACTTTTGGACCAGAACTTAGAAAATAGTATTTTTATACTTAGGCAAGAAGAAGTATGAGAATAAAAATGTCTAATGATGAAATCTGATTATTAATGTACTACACAAGAGCAATTGTATAGGTCTAAATTGAAAATAATAAATTGGCGACAAAATCATTAATTATTTTGAATTCGATACATTTGAGAAAATGAATATTGAAGTCAATCAAGCTCAGTAGTCAGTCAGAGAAAAAAATTAAAATAATCTGATGAACAAAATTATAGTGTCATAAATGTTCTTTCGTGTACCGCGGGTTCGAAATAAGTTAATAAGCAAACTGGCAACATTGCTTCCATAAGTCTGTATAATTACAAACTAATGGAAGACAGGGACAGAACATTGAAGTCATTATTAAAGGTTATGAATATCAAACGTTGCCAGTTTGCTTATTAACATTTATTTTATATGAATTTGCCGACGTTTTTAAAATATCCGTTCCATCTGCTGAAATCGATTGTTGGAATTTATCGCTCAAATATATTAAAAGTATTGCTATTAATAGACTATCTAGTTGAGTTATTTTTCTATTTGTTATTTATTGCCCATTAGTATTATAAAAATATACATTTACAAAATGTATGCTGTTTATTATGTCGGCTTTGGCAATATTTAGTACAAATTATTCAAACACCAATTTTACTAGATTACACAATTTAATTTTTAGCTTCGATGCGAAGCTGAGAAGGTATTGGTTTTACTATGATGTGTTTTTTTTTTTTTTTTTTGTGTCTATTACCACTTTTTCTCAGCTCTCACCGAACGGATTTCTTTCAACGATACGTCAAAAGATCACAAATCGTATCTAGTCGAAGACATTACCCTTCACATTGAAAAAATTTCCATCGTTCCCCGTAAATGGGGAAAACCTCCAAAAAAATTACAAATTTAAAAATCGCTAATTTTTGAAATTTTTTGAAATTTTTTTACTAAAAACTGCCGTAACTTTTTCAAAAATGAACATATCAATATAATTTTTTTTTATATAGATGCTTGATGTCTTTACCTATCATTTGGTATATTTTTTTTGTAAATCTGACACTTAACCTGCCCACAGGGGGGGATTTAAAATGACAACTTTTTCACAAAAAATTAACTTTTTCAACTTAACTTTTGAAAATGTTCCGGAAGGTCTGACACTTTTATATATATCTTAAATTAAAGCTAATGTAATGTACTTTAATTTGAAAAAAAAAAATTTGACCTCTGGACTTGTCTTCATGGTGAAAACGGCTACCAAATGCTATTTTTGTATGAAAATTTTCGATTTTATAATTTACATTTTTTACTTTAAAGTGCTATAACTTTTTAAAAAANNNATTTAACTTTATAATGCTATAACTTATTGAAAAGTTTATGGATCCACACAATTTTTTTATGAGAAATAATATTTTTTAATAAACCCTTTTTCATTCGACATACTTTATCTTAATCGAGATATTAATAAGGAACCAGCAGATCAAGTAGCTTTTGGAATAAAACACCAATTTTTTTAAAATTAAACACTATCTAAAGATTTGCATCGAAGCGTTTATTTTTGATAGTGATTTTAATCACTGTCAGATATCATTATACTTGATCCAACTATGCCACGTCACCACTGTGCCGCGACCCCCCTGTGCTGGGTTTTTTGTTCTATTTGTACTAGAAATTGTTGTTATGTTTGATGGAAGTTTTAAATTTTCTTTTTACATTTTATTTGAGATTAAATATATGTTGTAATTTACATAAAATTTATTGGTTATACACCGCAAAAACTTTTAATTTAAAATTCAAAAAGATAAATAATTTTATTCAAAATTAAGAACTTAATAAATGTACAAAACTGTTAATTAAAAATTGTATGAATTATGCCTAAACATATATATGTTATTTAATTAGCCTTGCAGAGTGATTGATTTATCATTAACCACGAAATTTTTCCAAAAATAAAAATAATATTGGAAATATATTTTTTTTTTTTTGATTTTATAATTAATTTATAAATCGTTAAATATGTTTTAGATCCGTCTCTTCCCTTTAATATGTTAGTAATTTAATTTTTTTAAATAGATAACTATTTAATTGAATAAAAAATTGATTGATAACAATTTTTGGAACTACTTTATAATTTATTAACATATTCATACGTAGACGTATAGAAGTATGCGACCGAAAATGTGTAATGATAAAATCCGAGTATTAATATACAATAGTAAGCAAAATTGTAAAGGTCTAAATTGAAAACAATAAGTTAACGACAAATTCTTTGACTATTTTAAATTTGATATATTTGAGAAAATAAATATTGAAGTCAATCGAGCTCAGTAGCCAGAGCGACAAATTCAAATAATCTGATGAACAAAATTAAAGTGTCATAAATGTATAGTATAGTAAATATATTGTATGAAAGAACGTAACTCGGCGGTCAAATGCGAAGATAAAAGTCTCTGTCTGACTCAATAATAACTCAGTCATGTTCTTTAGGGCCTGTGGAGTAGAAATAAACAAACTGGCGACGTTGCTTTGAGAAGTCTGAAGACAGAGCGTTAAAAATGTGCTTAACGATTATGAACACCATGTTGCCAATTTGCTTATAAACTAATATTTTATTCGAATTTGTCGCTCTTGTTACGTATGGCTCGATTGACTTCAGTAATAATTTTATCAAATATCTGTTCATCGAAATGAAAATAATCAATTAATTTGACGCCGTTTTTAATAGCTAACATTATTATTAATAGACCGTTCTGTTAGGTTATTTTGCTAGTCGTTATTTATCACCTATTAGTATTGTAAATAAATTGCATTTATAAAATGTTTATTATGTCGGCTCAATCAATTATTGGTACAAATTATTCAAGTACCACTTTTACTACATTAAAATCTTTCTTTTTTTAATAGACATTGTTGTTATATTTAATAGAAGTTTTAAATTTTCTTTTTACATTTTATTTGAGATAATATATATCATGTAATTAATAATAATTTATAAGTAATGCACTGCAATAACTTTTAATTTATAATTATAAAAATAAATAATTGCTTAAAAAAATGTGAACTTAATAAATGTACAAAACTATTACATAAAATGTGCGTGAAATATTTATGTAATATCTTATTTAATTAGTTTTTGAGTGATTAATTTATTATTGACCACAAAATGTCTTCTAAAGTAATAAATATTTTGGAAATATTTTTTTTGGCTTTGTACTAATGATTTCTCAGATTTTAATTGGATAAATACTTTTTAAGTCCTTTATACTTAATAAGTGTATCAACTTTATTTTTTTATAAACAAAATACAATTTTTCAACTTACTTAGTAAATAGAAAATAGTCTATTTTAAAAAATAACTGGACGATAAAATCTTTTGGGCCAGTATTTTAGAAATTATTAGTTTTTTTATATTTAGGCAGATGGAAATGTGTGGGCATGAAACATCTAATGATAAAAATAGTAATAAATACATTAGAGAAATATATTGATAACTACCCAACAAATTAGTGACAAATTCATTGATTATTTATAATTCAATGAACAGATATTTAAAAAGATTAAAACTAAAGTTAATCGAGGCAAGTAGTAAGTGTGACAAATTCGAATAATCGGATGAACAAAATTAAAGTATCATAAATGAATAATACAAAAAAACATTGTATAAGAGAACGTGATTTCGCGGCCAAATGGCAAGATAAAAAAAAAATATTCTACATTATTCAATAGTCACTCATTTGTGTTCATTCGTGTCCCGCGGGTTAGAAATAAGTTTATTATGAAAGTGGCAACGTTACTTCCATAAGTCTCTATAATTAAATGGAACAAAGTGTAGTAATCGTTCTTAATGCTTGTGAATATCAAACGTTGCCAGTTTGCCTATTAACTTATATTTTATTTGAATTCGTCGCCGTTTTAAAGTATCAGTTCCATCTGCTGGAATCGATTGTTGGAATTTGTCGCTCATATATACTAAAATTATTGCTATTAATAGACTGTCGGGGTTGAATTTTTTTTCTGTTTGTTATTTATTGTCCATTAGTATTGTAAATAAATTGCATTTATAAAATGTATGTTGTTTATTAATATCGAATTTGACAATTTTGATACAAACTATTCACGGTTCCTCTTTTACTACATGAGTATTATTCTTTTTTTAACAGATATGTTTATTCTATTTGATATGTTTTAAATTAATTTTTATATTTTTTGATAATACATTTATACTGTAATTAATTAATTCATTTAGTTATGCATTCCAATAATTTTTAATTAAAAATTAAAAAATATTAATCATTTTTTAATTGCGAAGTTCATAAGTATATAAAACTGTTGATTAAAAACTGTATGAAATATTACTAAAAATGAATTTAATATGTTATTTAAATAGATTTACAGAGTGATTGATTTATCTTTGACCACTAAGTTTCTCTTAAAGTAATACTAATCTTAGAACTATTTTTTTTTGTTTTGTTAAGTACTATTGATCTATCAATTTTTAGGTGGTTAAATATTTTTTAAGTCTGTCCTATATTCCTTAAAAGAGTACCTTTTTTAATTGTTTAGATGGCAACATACATTCTTTACATACTTATACAGGGTGTTCACTAAGTCAGGAAACGGGTTTCTATTGTTCTCATTGTTTGTAACAATGAGAACAATAGAAACCCGTTTCCTGATTTACTGAACACCCTGTATAATAGAATATGGTTTAATTAAAAAAGTAACTGGTAGATAATAATCATTAGACCAGTAATTCGAAAATTATTAGTATTTTATTTTTAGGCAGATGGAAATGTACGGGCGAAAAATGTTAAATGATAAATATAGTCATAACCGTTCACTAATATATTAGTACAATAAATTGAAATTTACACAACAAATTGACGATAAATTTATTAATTATTTTAAATTCTGTGGACAGATAAATTTTTAATTTGATGGATAGATATTTAAAAAAATGAATACTTAAGTCAATCGAGCCAAGTAGTAAGAGCGACAAATTCGAATAATCGGATGAACGAAATTAAAGAATCATAAATGTATAGTACAATAAATATATTACATGAGAGAACGTGACTTGGCGGCCAAATAGTAATATAGAAAAAAATATCCTACATTATTTAATAGTTACTCAGTTGTGTACTTTCGTGTCCCGCGGCGTAGAAATTAGTGCATAAACAAACTGGCAACGTTGCTTTCTTAAGTCTGTGTAATTAAAAGGGACAAAATATTGAAATCGTTCTTAGTGTTTATGAATATCACACATTGCCAGTTTGCCTATTAACTTATATTATATTTGAATTTGACGCCGTTTTTAAAATATCCGTTCCATCTGCTGAAAACGATCGTTGGAATTTGTCCCTCAAATATACTAAAATTATTGCTATTAATAGACCGTCCGGTTGAGTTATTTTGTTATTCGTTATTTATTGCCCATTAATATTGTAAATAAATACATTTACAAAATGTATGCTGTTTATTATGTCGGCTTCGTTAAATTTTAGCACAATTTATTTTACTTTATAGTTATTCTTTTTTCTTCTATTTTTAACAGTTATGTGAGATAGGAATTCAAAATTTTCTTTTTACATTTTATTTGAGATTACTTATATAATTTAATTGAAAATAATTTAATCGGTTATGCACTCCAAAAATTTTTAATTTAAAATTTAATAGCATAAATAATTTTTTACAAAATTGTGAACTTAATAAATTTATAAAACTGTTACTTAAGTATTACCTGAAATATTATTAAAAATATTTCTTATATAATGTGTTATTTAATTAGCTTTATAGAGTGATTTATTTATCAATGACTACTAAATTTCTCGAGAAGTAATAATAATCTTGAAAATATTTTTTTGTCTTTGATTATTAAAATAAAATAAATTTATAAATGGTTAAATACTTTTTAATCTGTCTTTTATCCCTTAAGGAAACCAACTTGATTTTTAAATTTTTTAAACACACTTTTGGATTTACTGATTAAATAGAAAATGGTTCTTATTTAAATAATGACTGATTGATTATAATTTCTAGAAGAGTACTTCGGAAATTATTAGTTTTTTATTCTGAGGAAGATAAAAATACTTGACCCCAAATCGTATAATGATAAAAATAGTCATATATATAATTGAAAACAATTTCATTGATTATTTAAAACTCAATGGGCACATTATGAAAAAATAATACTGAAGTCAAATGAAATAGTAATAAAAGCGACAAACTCAAATATTCAGATGAACAAAATTAAAGTGAGATTATTATTAGTAAAATTACATGAGAGAACGTGACTTCACGGCTAAATGGTAAAATAGAAAAAAAATATCCCACATTATTCAATAGTAACTCATTTGTGAACATTTGACATTTGTGTCCCGCGGGTTAAAAATAAGTTTATAAGGAAAGTGGCAACGTTGCTTCCATAAGTCTGTATAATTAAATGGGACAAAGTGTAGTAATCGTTCTTAATGCTTATGAATATCAAACGTTGCCAGTTTGCCTATTAACTAATATTTTATTTGAATTCGTCGCCGTTTTAAAAATATTTGTTCCATCTGCTGAAATCGGATGTTTGAATTTGTCGCTCAAAATATTGCTATTAATAGGCCGTACGCTGGAGTTATTTTTCTATTTGTTATTCATTGCCTACTAGTATTGTAAATAAATATATTTACAAAACATATGCTCTTTATTATATCATCGGTTTTTCATGGTAGACGACAATTTTACTATAATTATTACCTTTTAACATTAATTCTAAATTATAATATAAATACACGTGTTGGTTTTCTGTAAAATATTGATTTTAATTTTTGCTATAAATAATTGTCTTACCTTTTATCAAATTAATCAATTTTTTATTATTGATTAACTTTTTTCTTTGCACTGTTTATAAATGGAGGATGAAAATTTCAATCTGTTTTAAAATATTCAGTGTACTTTTTATTTTTTAAAGCTAATCCAAGATAATTTTTATAAAGATAATTTTATAGACAATTGCAAAATAAAATTAATTTTTGTCTATTGTCATGTGTCGGTCTGTAGTGGCATTTATAACGTGACGAATTTCATGTTGAGTGGCGGTAACCGATTATTTTTAAACTGCTCCCACGCAGACAATCATAACCAGTTATTTTATACTTCGTTATCGATACACTGGGGTACCTTTCAGCAGTGGCTTATCCGAATTTATAAAAACATTGTTATTATTGTCGCGTGATGGGACTTAAATTTTAATTTTACTGTATTAATTTTAACCATAAAGGTACTCTATGAATTTTACACGTAAATAATAATGCAAATATAATAATAATATCTATTGATAATCATATACATCTGACAAATTTGCATGGAATTTTTTTTTTGTATAATAGAAAATATACTTGTCACGAATATGAGTCGACAGCGTACATTGTATTCAAAGATGGCAAGAATTAACCGTCCTTTTAGTAGCTGATTTTTTACTAGTCGAAAAAATTAAGATATTCTTTCTCTGAAAAATTAATTATTAGCCAAAAAAATTAAGGTCATCATGAACAATTTGAGTATGAATTTAAAGTTTATCGGCTCTAAATTTATTTACACGTGGTACATGATGTTACACAAGAAAATGTTTTGATTTTTAAGATTCATTATAATGTGTGATAATAAATTCTAAATTGTTAAGTGCGTAATTAATACATACATAAAATTTCATAGGAAAAATTGCGAGTTCGACAAATAGTGGCAAAGTTTAACTATCAAAGTATATTGATTACAACGCAATAGTTAGAAATTTGTGTACGTTATAATGCACAATTAAGCAAGAAATAAGAGTTCACTAACAAATAAGCATATTCATATTTGGTCAGTATAAAATTTGTGAAAGATATTACCTAGAAATATAACACATAAACGAATGGATATAAGTGTGTTCAGTAAGTGACGGAAACGGGTTTCTATTGTTCTCATAGTTAATAATAATTGACTTGTTTCCTTACTTACTGAACATTCTGTATACATACATTTGTTTAAACCGATTATTAAACACAAACGGATATAGGCAGCGGTGCTGATGGTGGGTAAACGATTTTAAAAATACTACTGCTAGTCATAGGTATACAAAATAGTCAAATTAAATATATTAAATCAAAACACAATACACTTATTATTATTTTAAAGGTCGCAGTAGAAAATATCCGTTAACGACTAGCGTACGCGCAGTAAATTCTAAAAATAAATCACCCAATTTAGTAATATACTAATATTTTACCTTATGGACAACGCTGCCGGTCGTCCAAAACCTGTACATAAGATGGCAGCTGAACCCAACCCGCGAGCAACGATTGCAACGCCTCGCTTACAATATGCGTCTCAGAATATTGCTCGGACGACGCTGCCGGTCGTCCAAAACCTGCTCGCGTGTGTATGCGTCCCGTTTATACTGAGAGAAATAACTTTAATGTTCGCAAACCACAAATGTATTATAACTATTTATTATTTAAACATTTGCATTTTGAATAAAAAATATTTTTTAAAAATGTAGAGTTAAGAATGCACAATCAATTTTCTTCTTTTGATTAATTTTAGCATGGGGTGCGATGATCCCGTCGTTCAGACTACGAGACGCCATTGGATATAGGAATCATAAAATTAACGCATTTTCACATTTATCAAAAAAATTGAAAAATCGCTGTACCTAAAATATCATTTCGTTAAAATTCAATTGCCAAAGAATCATTATTCATGACAATAATTAAATTATCATGAATAATTCTACGTTTAAATTTAAATTGCTTTAACGTCAGTCATTTATAGACCAATTATTCATTTTATTTTATTGACGGTCTTTTAACTTATAAAACAGTTATATCACTGTTATAAGAGTTTTATATAAAAATAACATTTTTTTTTTAGAAGTATAGTTATTTTGATTTTAAATCTGTATAGCTTATTAAAAGTTTTTTTTTAATGTTTTAAAGTTATGAGATTAAGGTTAGAAAATCGAAATTTTACCAAAAACTTTATTTGTGAATTATTTTGTTCATTTCAGTTTAATACCGTTATTACTCTTTTAAATATGTAAAACTAGACGATTTTTTATTTTAAAGGAGACTCCACTGCTTTTTATAAAAATTATATGAATCTAATTTAATTTGATTATAAAGTTAAAATTATTTAAAATGTGTTGCCTCTTTTAAATCAAGGAAAACGACTTAGAAATTTTGATTTAGCTTAAATTGCCTTTTTATCTACCGTCTTATGCGATGTACGGTTGTCGCGTCCAAGAGAGATCAAGGTCTTTCAAACTACGGGTACGAGGGCTCAAACTTCGCCCGTCTAATTGATTTTCTTTGCATTTTTTTCTTAATTCTTTTAGAGTTGAAAAAAAATTAAAAATTTGTGTAATTTCATCTCGTTTAGATTGAATAACTTCAATGAATATCAAGAAAACCATCACTATAGTTTCCCATTGTGAGAAGAAATTTCTTATTATATTAAAATTATTTCTTTGTATGATTTTCATTTTGTATCTGTTTTTCGCAACTCTCATTTGACCAACTTTTTTCAACGATATGTCAAATGATCTCAAATCGTATCTAGTTGAAAATATTATGCTCAAAAATTAAAAGATTTCCACTTTGTCAATGAAAAAATTACTTTCTCTATGTAGATAATTAAAATCATTAATTTTTAATGTTTTTAAAATATATGTTTTCAAATTAAGTTTGTTATTTATTTATTTCCTAACTCTATTTGTCAGTCTATATTATTCCAATTTTTTTGGTAACATATTACTGTATAAATCATTTCGAAAAAAATGATTCTGAATTTAACAATGGATTTTTACATTTATAATAAATTTTTTAATATGCTCAATTTAGTAGATTTTTTCAACAACTTTTTGATCGTTTTTTTTTAATTTAAGTAAATCATTAAAATTAATTAAGTTCTGAATATTTCATTTGTAGAGGAATGTTGTGGCTGAGTCATTAACGTGGCAGTGCTTGACGCGCATTGCCAAAACTTCGAACTCGATCACGGGCGGCTTCATTTCCTGAGCGAGAGATCAGATAGGTAATTGAAATCGCCATCCATCTCTCCGACAACAGACAAACTACACGTCTCGGAGTATCAATGGTTAAGAAACCTCTTTTGGAGGAGACTGATATTGCCCTTAATGGAGGCGTTAAAAAAAAAATATATATATATATATAATAGGGTGGCTCTTATTTTATAAATTTTCATTTATCAATCTTCGTACCTGCCAATATTTTTTATTTTTATATGACAGCCATTTGAGTAAAATTTGGTTATAATAACTTTTACCTATTTCAAAAATTTTCTAAAATTATTTTTACTTGCTCAAAAAAAAAAAAATGTGTATATTAAAATATTAAAAATATTAAAAAAAGATTTACTAAAATTCACTTTTTGAACATAAATTATTTATAACTTTCGAAATAATCACTTTACAATAAAATGTTTAGCATAAAATATATGTAAAATTAAATTTTCTTAATTACTGGTCTTATGTAAATTTATAGTCTGATTTATTTTTGCTGTTATTACGAAATTTATATATACATTTACATTAAGTCTCTGCATGTTAATCCTATGAAATCACTTTAATATTATTTTGGTTTAAATAATTTTACGTATTTTACTACTTTTTGGATAAGTATATAATCTGTCATAATGTAATTAGTATCTGCTGATAGCGATATACTCTTAATACAAAATTGTAATATATCAATATAACAACCGGTTTATATATTCAGTGACTTCACTTTTATTTCTAATCGTAAATTATTTATGCGTGATACGGTATGTGCAGTGTAATATGTATGTTTTTCATTTACATCATATGTTGTGATAGTTTGAGGTGTGATTTATTTTTAAATGCGTTTGTTTTTATTTTATAGTTTTTTAAGTATAAGTTTATTTTTTGTTATAATTGATATGTACAATGGAAACAAATTTGAGACGATAAGTTATTCTTAGTGGGAATTATGAATATCTAGGTATCTGGTAGTAAATTACCATCAAAAAGAAATTGTTTAAATGTTTGGTATTATAATATGCGTAATTTTAATTTAAGTTATATGAGGGATCTTTAATAGTTGTGGATAAATGCATTATTTTCTAGAAAAAAGCTCAAATACCTACACAAGATCGCAATGATTGCGCAAAAAAGTTAGAAAAAAGCAAAAATAAGTAGGAGATGTGTATAGAAGCAGAGAAAAAAAATTTGAAGAAAGTTTATATAATTTATTTGACATAGCTTATGCTAATGCTCAAAATATGATTAAGATAAAGATTTTTCATTATTACAAAGACAAAAAGGATGTGTTAGCTGCATCCTTTGCAGAGATTTTAAGTTAACCGAATAAGAAGAACAAAAAATTAATACGAGAAGACGAAGAATTAAAAAGAAAAGAAAGATACCAGTGTACAGAACACATTAAATCTGGTATAAAAAATGTTGAATTGAAGTGTTCTCCTGTCAAAGGATATATACTGATTTTTTTGGATCTAATTGACAATGTTTACTTTTGATCTAAAAGTATTTTTTGTGACTTGAGTAATATTTTTATAATAATAACTTATGATCGAATTTTTATGATATATTGGCTTTTTTTTAAAATCTAAGAATATACAAGGAAGTTATGTGCGCTTTTTAAAAAAATGTTGATATAAATTTCATATAAAGATTACAACATGTCAACAACCTTATAATTTTTCTTAAGTTAATCTATAATAATAATAGAATCCATTAACTCAAGGTAGATAACAAATATCATCACTCGACTTCCTTCACATAAACTACTCATATATAGAGTGAATCAGATCTAACTTATAACTTTTGATCCAATTATTATTTCACTATAATGTTTTCCTAACAACATTGAGAGGATAAATATAATAATAGCATGTTTTTAAATAAGTTTTTAACAAATAAGGAACGAGGATTTGAGAAACAAATTCCGTTTAAAAATGAATTTTCCCATGACATATAGATATAATAAATATATACAAGTTATATTCTTGAATCATAAGGTAGTTTGTATAAGTGCTTGCATTCTTAATGAAAAATAGTAGTTTAAAGTTAAGTGTATTGTCGTTAGGATTTAATAATTTTTAGCTTTTCCCAAGTCATAACAGTAATTTACTCAAGAAAATTATCCAAAAATAAATCAATGGTAATTTTGCATCACTATTTGTGACACCCAATAATATTTCTTATTATTTATTTATGAACTAAGATTTTAAGATAAAATTTTATCCACAGACTATATAAAAATGTAGTCTATAATATATAATATAAAAAATTTTCATATAGTCTGTTTTATCTTAGTTCATAATATATTATCACAGATTAGATAAAAATTATCTAATCTGTGATATTGTAGTGATATAATTATTTATGGCATTGATTTTTAAATGATAATGAATAGTACAACAATTAGTATTATTTTTAG
This sequence comes from Daktulosphaira vitifoliae, assembly GCF_025091365.1. Classification (NCBI taxonomy): domain Eukaryota; kingdom Metazoa; phylum Arthropoda; class Insecta; order Hemiptera; family Phylloxeridae; genus Daktulosphaira; species Daktulosphaira vitifoliae. Next base: position 38,457,136 of record NW_026099575.1, on the reverse strand, counting down.
TCCAGTAATTCTTTAATATTAATTTAATTATGGCTATTGTTTTTAGTAGACCCGCATTTTGTAGAAGTATTTCGTATTTCTTATTGAATGATTATAAGGTGAGTTTCGTGTAAGGTCGACCACTGATTCTCTGTACCAATGGGTCGTACAGCGCGTTGTCGTCGTCGTCGACGAATATCTTGTTGTGACCGTCCTATTATAAGTTGCCAATTTGACTTCGTTGCTTTAATAACTTGGATGAAATCTCAAGGATGGAAACCGACATGCCGGTTAACTCCAGCATGTTTTAGTGATACTGGACGTGGATTATTAGCTGCCCAAAACATTAATGTAGGGCAATCATTAGCAGCTGTACCAGGTCATTTAGTTATAACTGTTGATTTAGTATCCATGTCGTCGATTGGTAAATTTTTTAACACTGTTTATAAAACGCAACAAGTTTTGGCTACATACTTGATGTTTGAAAATCATAAAGGGTCTGAATCTTTTTGGTATAATTATATAAATTCATTACCAAAAATAATATCAAATGCTGCATATTGTTCTACTGATAATTTACCTGATGATTTAATTGAAAAAGTAGTTGAACATCAAAATTATATTTTTAATACGTTCAAACAAATAACAATGGAGATGTCTACTATTACATGTTCTCACTGTTCCAAATCATTTAAAAGTATTTTCACATTTGAGTTGTACAAGTGGGCTTGGTCTATTGTGAATACAAGAGCTGTTTATGTAAGTCCAGATTGTAGTGTAAATAATAATATAAAACTATCAGATACAAACAATCTTGCTCTAGTGCCGTATATAGATATGTTTAATCATTCTCCTTCAGCATGTGTTCGAGCTACAATGAGTCAACTAAATGGAAAATATACAATTGTTACTGATACATTCTTTTCAAAACATTCAGAAGTATTTATTAATTATGGCCCTCATTCTAATACCAAATTATTTTTAGAATATGGGTTCATAATACCATCAAATCCTCAAGATTCAGTGAACTTGTCATCGAAAGAAATAATTACTAAAACAGGTAGATCTTTAGTAAAGCATCGGATGGAAAAATTAAGATCATTTAACTTATTGGATGGACATAATTGTACATCAGAAGGGATTTCTTGGTCTACCCGAGTATTAATATATATTTTAATATATTCAGATCGTATGAATGATGAAGAATTGAAAAATCGAGTATTTTCAAATTTATTTGATCAAAATGAAATTGATTGTGTGTCAAAAATAGGAGCTAAAATTATTGAAACAAAATTAGAAGAAACTATTCGATGGGAAAATAATATGAGCTTAATTTTAAAAAAAATGGGGGTTAATAAATGTTTTAGTTATACTGTCGCTTTGAAATTGGTTAAAGAGAATCGGAGGTTGCTTGAAAAATGTTTACAGTCTTTATATTTACAGTAATTGTTATTTTCAGGTATTATTACTTATGTATAAAGTTATAATTATTATTAATACTGACTGATAATAAATTTTTAATTTTGTTTACTTCTCTAAAGTATCATTAAAATTTTATTGTTATTTAATATTTAATAAAATAAAAATTTTAGTTGCCTAACAGGTATATTTAGAAATATTTGTATTGTTGAATTTATTAAGAATTTCAATGTTTATTTTTTGCTTTTAAATTGTATAATATTTTTATCATTATTTTTCATTTTTCCCAGTAAATATTATAATTTTGCATACAATTTTTCTCCTAAATTAACTTTTGTAATATTGAATTGTAAAATAAATAAAAATTATTACAATTTATAATAATGATTTTAGTAAATTAATAGTAAATATTTTGTTAATAATAATTTGCTCCTTATGTTACATTTCAATTAAATACTGAACTAAAATATTTATTTTTAGGCATTTTCTACAAGTTTAGTTAGTTGCAGTAATGTGTATAGCAATCAAAACAAAAATCATACTAAAACAAACAAAAAAAATAATTTAACATGTTATCATATTGGTGGTGCACATGTCAAAGAAAGTATGCCCGTAATGGAAACTAGTTCTGTTACGGGAAAAGAAATGATGATGGGTATGTTGCAATATATTTGGCCCAAGGTAATTATTTTCAAAACATTGAAAAACGAATGTTAAATTTTTGATTTTAATAAAATAAAATTTATATTAAAATATCATATTTTTGTTTATATAAAAAAATTCTTATAATATTACAAAATTTATAGAACGATTCATCAATTCGTAAACGCGTGACATTAGCAATGGGTTTATTAGCAACTGCAAAAATTTTAAATGTATCTGTCCCGTTTCTATTAAAATTTGCTATTGATGAATTAAATGTAAATATGGGTCCTGGAGGGGAAGCATTATTGACACTAAATACAGCTCCTGAAACAGCTTTTACACTTGCTACTACTTTGTTGATATCGTGTGAGTATGAGTAAGTTTCAAAATATTTTAGTATGTCATGTATTCATCTACTGAAATAATATTGATTTAACATTGAATAGTTTTCCAATAATATTTTTTATTTCTTAAAAATTTAAGATGGAGTTTGTAGAGCCGCAGCTGCTGGTATGAATGAACTACGCAATGCTGTATTTGCAAGTGTTGCTCAACAATCTATAAGAAAAATTGCAAGAAATGTTTTTTTACACCTTCATAACATGGATCTAAGTTTTCATTTATCTAGGCAAACTGGAGCTCTTTCTAAAGTCTGTTCACAATTTTATAATTAATTTTTAGTGTAATAATTCAATAACACATTGAACTATTCAGATTATTGATAGAGGAAGTCGTGGAATTAATTTTGTGCTTACAGCTATGGTTTTCAACATAGTACCTACAATATTTGAGTTATCTGTTGTCAGTACCATTTTAGTAAGTTTTTTTTATAATTATCATACTATTATATGTAAAGAGCACATTTATAAATTTTGTTAATTTATTTCAAACACATCAGCCAGTAAAATATTTTAGTAATAGGCTTGAAAACTTAGTAATGTAATCAAACTGGAGTTATAGTATTTGAGGTATATTTTCACCAAAACAAAAAATATTTTTAAGGTACTGTATATTCCAATGAAAAATTTGCACAAACTTGGGATATTTTAAAATGACACAAACAGAATTTATAAATGTATATAAATCCATTCTATAATTATTTGATTAGGATCTTTTTAAATATTGTTAATTTTAAAAGGGAATTAACTGTGGTTCTGAATTTGCTGCTTTGTCTTTTGGCTGTGTCTTTCTTTATGCTACATATACTTTGTTAGTTACTCAATGGCGAACTAAATTTCGGATTTATATGAATAAAGCTGAAAATGAGGCTGGTAATAAAGCCATGGACTCTCTGATAAATTATGAAACTGTTAAGGTAAATATATAAAAGTAAATATTTTAATATTCATAATTTATAACAATTATTTTCATTTTTCTTATAAACTAATAAAATTTTGAAGAACATAATCTTATTCAGAAAAATAGTGAATTTGCTTATACAGCTCATTAAAAAAAGGCAAGTTAAAATACTTCCTCAAAAGAGAAGGTACCTTAACCTTTTATTTTTCACATGGTCAACCTATTGTTGTTCACCCTGAATGTGCTGTAAGGCATTACTTCAGGGTAGCCAACATCGCAGTAAAACTAACACTATCATGTTGTGAATTAGCCAGAAATCAATCAAGAGCTGATTCACAATGTGGTGTGACCTCCTCTGTTAGCCAGACCCTGGAGTGGGGTCTGTTGTATGGGCTGTACAACGTGAAGGTGGGAATAGGGCTTTGCACAAATTGGAAAATAATACACAAATAAACACATAAAAACAAAGCTTAATATACCGGCCTAACCAGCATCTCAGGTCCTCCTGCACCAGAAGGAGTGGTTGTCTCTGTCTTAGGCATTCCCCAATAATGTACCAAAGTGGGTAATTTATTTCTATGAGCAATAAATTTTTAATATAAACTTTTTTAGAAAATATTAAAATATCATACTAGTATTTATTATTAAACATTAACAATTATATAACTATTAAGCATTAACAAAAAAATTTTAATTTTTCAGTATTTTAACAATGAGCTGTATGAAGCTAACAGATATGATAAAGTACTTAAAAAATTTGAAGCTGCATCTCTTAAAACTAGTTCTAGCTTAGCTCTTCTAAATTTTGGTCAAAATGCTATTTTTAGTATTTCTATGAGTGCAGCGATGGTATTAGCCGCCAAACAAATAGCTGAAGGTAGAACATATTTTTAACTTTTTTTAAAAAAAATTTTAAATTATAAGTTGAACACTAATAATATATAACAGTAACAACTCTTATTTAACAAAATAACAGTTTGCTGAATATTATATACTGCATTATATGTGCAAGAGGGTCTTGTAACAAAATCCATAATAGATGGAATTTTTGTATGATTCATAATAGTTTATTATTCTCTATCTAAATATGCCATTTATATAAAAAAAATTTTACCTGAACTTAATTTAAATTCTAAAAATAAAGTAATACGTAATGTAACTCTTATAAATGTTTGAAACTTTGATAATATTAACCTTAAAGTACTTTCATTGAGATACAGCCCTCTTGCAATTACAGTGCAATATTTCTTTGTTTACAATAAAAAAACCTTTTCTGTGCAAAATTATCAAAATGAGATTTCAGTATCTTTGAATGTAAAAAAAAGTATCTTTTATATAGAAAAATCTCTTATGTTAAACATTTATTTACTAATTAAATTTATAACAGAGTTTTTTATTCATTGTTAATTTATAGTAATGAATAAAGATGAAAAATAAAGTTTATACAGTCATTGTATTTTTATTTGGTTTCATTTAGGTACATGTTTTTCTCAATTTATCAATCATAAAGAAATTTTCATGTTTATTCCTTAAGGGCGTCAACTTTATTTTTAATCATACATAATTAGCTTATTTAACAGATATTGGTCTCATAAAAAATGGTTGATCAATAAAAACTTTCAGAAGTTATTGATATTTGTATACCTGGGTAGGAAGAAGAGTACAGAAATGACTAATTAATAAAATAACAACACCCATGTCTAATTATTATTATTATTACTCTCATTATACTTTAGAGAATGTTTTAATTATTAAGTCAATCTGTTCGATCATTTATAAACTATAGTTGGAAATAGATAAGTTATCTTTTATAATACACGAGTCTAATGATCTATTCATGAATTTTTGCGTTATTACAGTGGATTATTATTTTAATTACTATAAAAATAACTTCTAAATATTCTTGTTTTGTAAGCTATTAATAAAAATGTTTAATTTTGTGATAATTAATTTATGTATATTTTTTATACCTTATTCTATTTAGGTAATATGACTATTGGTGACTTAGCTATGGTAAATGGATTACTTTTTCAATTATCAATGCCTCTTGGATTCTTAGGCTCTGTGTATAGAGAAGTAAGACAAGCTTTACTTGATATGCAAAGTATGTTTGGAATAATGGCTTGCAATCCATCTATTAAGGTATTTAAAATTATTATCAATGATAAAATGTTTTAATATTTTTAATATTTTAATATTAGTTATACAATTTTTATATTTAGAATAAGGTGAATGCAATACCATTAAAAATTACCCCAGAAAATGCTTCAATTGAATTTCGAAATGTTAGTTTCGAATATCAAAATGGTAAACGTATCTTAGACGATTTGTCATTTTATGTTCCACCTCATAAAAAAGCTGCTATTATTGGAGGATCTGGAAGTGGGTAAGATATTAGAAATCCACGTTTTTTCTAATATAATCATAAAAAATATTTAATTTGATTGTATTAGAAAATCAACAATAATTAGACTAATGTTTCGATTTATTGAACCAATTTCTGGTGATATATTTATTGGAGGAGAAAATATAAAAAATATTGATATTGAATTATTACGAAAATGTATGGCGGTTGTACCTCAGGTGAATTAATTAAAACATAAAATCATATTAAATTTTAGGATATCATTGAAAGTATAAGAATAGAAAATATAAGTTTTTCTAATGTCTTTATTAATGTTAAAAAAGTATTATTTTGTATTTGTTGTACCAAGATGTTCTGTTCAAATAAATGTGTTGTGGTGAAATTAATTAAGAATTTGTTGCTTTTGACACAACATCTCTTATCTCAGTTTCATTAACTTAACAGAAGAAAAACTTATCTCTGTTATTTAAACTACATTGTATTATGTTCTTAATTTTTTATTTAGTGATCTTTCTGTTCACACTATTGAAAATCTAAGTCTATGTCTCCCCTCCCAAGGTAATGCAAAGTGATAGTTCCAGGGTGGTCTACAAAATTTTGTGAAAGAAAAAAGGTCTATGCCTCCTCATCATAATCATGAAAACTTATAATTCATAATTATAATTATGAATATTATTGATAATTCATTTTAACCAAAACATGAGATTAGAAGTGCTGCATCTTAAATAACAAATTATTAATTGATACAGTTCTTGTACTTCTGAAATACTGACTAAAAATCAACTCATGAAAATTACCATTTTTAGGCATACAATTTTATTTCTATTTATTATTTTTTATTTATAGGATACAGTTTTATTTCATGATACGTTTATGTATAATCTTCACTATGGAAATTTGAGTAAAACAGATGAAGATGTTATTGAAGCAGCCAAATTAGCCGAATTGCATAATTCAATTTTAAAACTTCCTAATGGATATTCAACACAAGTTGGTGAAAGAGGTCTTATGATATCTGGTGGTGAAAAACAACGTGTATCAATAGCAAGGGCTATTCTTAAAGGGAGTCCTATTTTAGTATTTGATGAAGCTACATCATCACTTGATTCTATAACTGAACAGGTAAAAAAAAAATAATAAATATGTTTTTTAGTTTCAATGTGAAACTGAGAAGGTATTAATTTTACCGTGATGTTTTCATTTTTTGTGTTTGATAGTGATTTTAATTACTGTTAGATATCATCTATACTTTTTCCATCTACGCCAGATCCCCACTGTGACATGACCCTATTGTGTTCAGTTTTTTATATTTATGTAATATATCAAATGTCTGTTATTATTTGCAGAATATATTGAAAGCATTACAAAGGGCTACAATAAATAAAACCAGTATATTTATAGCACATAAATTGTCCACAATTAAAAATGCAGATGATATATTCATATTAAAAAATGGTAAAATAGAAGAACATGGAACACACCAACAACTTATTACAAAATCATCAGAATATTTTAAAATGTGGAATATCCAACACCAAAACTCTTAGTCAATTTTTTTTTGTTTTGTTGTATATGAACCATTACTATTACACTTATTAATAATCAAATGAGTACTTATACTTGTTCATTATAAGTACATTGTTGTTTATAGTTATTATTAAAATTTGAAATTATTTATATGTCAACTGAAGAATAGTTTTTAATATTTAATTGTTTTAAATTATAATGCAGTCTACTTTATTTCAAAAACATTTCCAATTAAGCTTATGTTTTTTAAACTCAATATAAATATAAGAAATACAAACAAAAAAAGACTCAAGTTTTGTTTTTTTTATAGTAATTATATATCATTAGTTTTAATAATTAAGATGAACTTGTATCAAACCTGTATTTTGTACATTATCCATCATGTTCTGATATTTTCAATAATTTTTGATCCAGCTAATATTATGTATTACTTTATTTTTAATAATTTATATAGCTTCAAACTATGAAACTATCAAAACATATTTTTAATAATTGTTTCTAAAAAAAAAAATTTTAATTTTTTTTTCTCAAAATTATAAGTAGCTATTTTTTTTTGCCCTTTAATGTCAAAATATTATTTTTGTCTATAACAATTTTAGGAAAAGTAATTATTGATTTACAAGAATTTTAATACACAGAGTAGGTATGTAGTGCATAGAGAGTGCTCATACACCAGTATGAGCTATACTCACCCATGTTACATAACCAACTCACTGTATTAAAATGATTTTAAATCAATAATTAATTATTCTAAAGTTGTTATTGACTGATTTTTTGGAAAAAATTAATGTTTTGAAAATTCTTTTAACATATATTTTTTTTTTCATTAGACACAAATAACAAAAAAATATATGCTTTTAAGGTAGTCCTAAGCAAAATAAAAATAACACAAAATAATCACTGGATCAATAATGATTTAAGATGATAGAACATAGTGCGACATTCTGTAATGTATACAAATCTTTTTTAATTAAGTTTTAAATTCAGCTGATCAATACAAATTGAAGAAAAAACTTTTTAATTGTAAAAAAATTTGTGATAGAAGTTTAAAATAATATAAAATACTATATCTAAAAATATAGTATTTTTTACTTGAGCGAAGAGTCATTCCATGTGAAATCACCTAATGTCTGTGCTGGTATAGTTCAGAAATTTATATCATAGACTTCTTAGTCATTGACAACAAAAATAATATATATATTTTTTTAATATTGTTTTTTTTACCAGATAGCGCATTTTTTATAATTAAAAACATAAAAAAACAGCCCATGTTCTAGAACCTATAACTTCACAACCAAATAAGCCATCACTGTTTTAGTCATAGTAAATAGTACTTCAATTTCATTTTTAAGTTTATGCATTTTGAATTTTTTTGAACATCGCAATTTTGCAGTATTTTAATAGCAAAATTTGAAGATCAAAAAATTTTTTTTTCTTCAGAAACTTTTAGTTGTTTTTTTAACCCATATCATATTTGAATCGATTTATAATTTTTTTTGTATCGTTTTACGGTTTTGAACACGCGTGGTTTGCAAAAATAGCCAACTTTATCATCTCCTTACACAAAAGTGACTGAACGAATTTTTTTCAAATTTACATAGTACTACATAACGCTACTTATAGAATGTACAATTTTCGTATTATGGAAAATCCACTATGTAATTTTCAACGCTCAATTTTTATTTCTTGTATTTATTCTGTGTTCTGTAGTAGATTAAGTTATTGGGACTCGTAAAAAAAACCTAGGAGCAATGGCTAAGTTCGGAAAAGCTCCATTACTTTTCTTTATAAAGTTAATTACATCAATCATTCATAGATCATTACTTCATTGATGATACTCTGAGATCATATTATTTTATTCATTAATATCTTTTAGATACAAATATTTTTCTTTTGTTTACATTAAATGTAAAAAGAAAAAAAAATTTGTATGAAAAAAATGACTAATAAATTTTGTTAGTCTTTACATACCTATGTCATGTTGATTTTAATTAAACTGCTCTTAAATCTGTTACAAGTTCTTAATATTTTTCTGTTAGTTATTTTTCATTCAAAAATTATTCTATATACATGTCATAAAAAATTGTTTTTGGAAAATTAGCTTTTGAATAAATTTTCACTCGAATATTCATGTCATTATAAATGAATATTAAACATTCAAAATAATGATAGAATCGTAATATATAAATAGATAATATAAAAAATAAAAAAAAATGATTAAAATCAATTTGTATAATTGTCTTATTTTATGGTTTCAATTTATATACAAAGTCAATAATAATATATGTATATGTTTTTCTTTTCAATTTTATGCAACTATTTATAACATATTTATATAATTTTCTTACACAAGTTATTTATTACAGTATCTTTTCTAATAAACCAATAAACAAGTGAACCTGAATAATCAGAATGGTTTATACAAAAAAAAAAAAATATATATATATATATATATATATTTAGATATAAATTTTTTATTGGACTTAATTGTCTCATGTCTTTAAATGTATAACTTATATAATAATATATATATATATATATAAACATATATAATAATAATAATAATAATGATAATAAAAAACCTTAAGTTACAATATTTAAAGACTAAGGACAAACAAGAAGCCATACCAGACTTACTTATAGAAAAGCTGTTAAGGATTAATTTATTATGTATATATATAAAAAAAAATGAATAAATAAGTTGGATAAGACCTAAAATTTGTCATTTCCCCATTTTTATATAAATTATATATCCCTTAAAAAATATTTCTATATAATTATAATAATAACAGAATGTCTAGGAGTACAAAATTGTAAATAAAATATACAATTATAATATTACCATTATTCCTGTACAGAAGGAAAAATCAACAAATATTATTTTACTAAAGTAGGAAATTTATAAATGTTTACTTATAATATGTTAAAATATAAAGAAAAATATCCTTACATTTTTTCTAACTACATAACAACAACAAATAGCAAAACAAATGTACATGAGTTATAAGTCAACACGGCCGATTAAATAAGTATACAAAATTATTATTTTGTACTTTAAGCTACCATATTTACATTCATAAATGTACATATATAGAAACAACGCCTTTTAAAAATTCTCGATAAGCTCTTTTTTTTTTTTTATATACTTTATAAGTGCATTCGATTAGACATGTTTGATTGTGGTTGATTAGGTCCCTGAGGTCCACCTGGTTGCTGCTGTCCTTGCATTTGTTGAGGATACATTGGAGGAGCTATATTACCACTACCACCACTACCACCACCTTGCTGTTGCTGTTGTTGTTGAAACATGGCTCTTTGCCTTTGATTACGAATAAATTGAGCCAACAATTGAGGGTTGTTTCTAAGTATTTCTCGCAACCGTTGCTGTTGTTCAGGTTGACTCTCGTTGTTAGTACGCAGTGCATTTAATAATTGTTGTAGAGACTGCTGATTAGATACCTGATTAAGGTTTTGTTGATAACCTTGAGGCCTAGGAGCCATAACTTGTTGCTGTTGAATCATAGTATTTTGTTGATTATTAAGGATCATTTGTTGTTGAGGCTGCATGTTCATTGGTCTTTGTTGTTGCTGTTGTTGTTGTTGCTGCTGTTGTTGCTGCAGCATCATTTGATTGTAATTAGGTTCACTGACCCATTGGTTGACTTGTTGTGGAGTTTGTGGTGCAATCTGCATGTGTGGTCTTTGCATTTGTGGTTGAGGACCTCCTTTTCCATAACCTACGTTGTCGTGTTGACGTGCAGCTTCTTCTTGTACCTGTTTTACTACTTGTAAAACATTAGCAGGGGGAGTTTGTTTTCCTGGTGGCATACCAGGACCTTTATGAGGTATCATTTTTGGTTGATTTGTCATATGCGAGGTTGCAACAGAAGGACTACTAGTATTATCTGTGCCTAGAGTTCCAGTGTTCATAATAGCCATTCTTCTTCTTAGAAGTTGAGCTTGTTGTAATCTTTGTTGTAACTGTTGCTGTTTGATTTTATGTTTCATGTTTGGACAGAATAACACAGGACACTTGGCTTCTGTACAATACTTAGCATGATGGAAACATAATGCAATATATTGTTTGCAAATAGGACAATTACCATTCGACTTTACTTTACATAATTTTACATGTTGTACTACCCTTTTCATACGCTGACAGCTTGCCAAGCGACAATTTGCATCCCTACACTGACAGGCATGTACAAGTGACAATATACATCGACGAATAGACAATTTTCTAGCCTCTTGAGGATCAGCTTGTTTTTGGTCACCAGGAGAAGAACCATCATCTAAGTCAAGACCAAGTTTCTCCATAGGATGAGGATGTTTTTCTTTGTCATAGCAGGTAATACATAAATCAAAGTCATCACAAACTGTACAGTGATATCTAGTTTCAACATGTGATTTACAACTATTACAAGTATAAACAAATTTATCTTGGCCTTGGTTATGTAATTCATACAACATTGCCATTGAAGAAAATTTAGCTCTACGAAGTGATGAAAACTCATAATGTTTTTCTCTAGCCATGGTCAAAAATGCATCTCTACCATCCATTAAATCGCAACTAATTAAAGGATCAGGGTCTTGAATAGGTCCCAAAGCAGCTGCAGACTGAACACTATGTAATCTTATGACAAAAAACACTTCTTTATGTTTGTCCATGTTATCAAAAATTTTAGCAGATAAGTCACTACTTGTTTGAGGTAACATGGTTTTCTTTGAACTGCTTTTTCTTTGACTGGATTTTGATTTATTTGACTTTTTGGCTTTCTGAAGTCCTTTTTTCTTGCCATCTGGACCTATTTCAACTTCATCACTTACACACATTTCAACTGATTCTTCAGCTTCAGCTAACTTTCTTTTTTGTTCTTCTTCTTGGTCAAGCTCTTTTATACTATCTTCTAAAGCATTTGGCCAAAAATCACCTTCAAAATATGGCAATTCTGCGGCAGAACTTAGTTTATCCTCAATAGCTTGTTTTAATATATCTTTATAGTCTAGAATAATACGTTCAATAATGCCTTTGTCCAACATTTTTTTATACCACTCTTGTAACCGTTTTGGCTTAGGAATTTTTTGTTCTGGTGGATGACAATGGAATATATAGTCATCTCCTTCAGACGGAGGGCAAGCCCAAATATGTGCCATTGTATAACCTAGCTGTTTAACATAATCAAGATAGCCAAGTAATATTTCATGATATACATATGTTCTATATTGTTTAGGCCTAAAAAAATTAACTGAATCTAAATATGCAATATAAACTCTTCTTGTGTTGGGTCCAGGAGCTTCTGATCCATACTCTTGTACATGCATACCAAAAAAGCAAACATCAGTACCATCAATTTCTTCAAATGCATATAATGCTTTTGCTCTATACGGAAATTCACCAACCATATCACCACTTTCAACAAAACGGCTTCGCATTCCAGGTTTTACTTCAACTATTTTGTCTGAACTAGAAACAACACGAATAGCAACTTCACCAGCACCTGCTTCTTTTTTCTTCAAAAAATTATTTACCCTTGTTTCAATATAAGTACCCAATTTTGTTACAGCCAATTTTTTTGCATTAAATTTATTTTCTTTTCGCTTTTCATTTCTTTTTGCTAAACATTTATCACAAGCATAACCTTGTGGATTAATGTTTTCATTATGAAGAACACATATTTGATGTAATTTTCTTCCACAATGAATACACATGATAAATGGTTCCAATTCTAGGTGATCATTTTTCATTTCAACAAATTGTTCTTTTTTGATAACTTGCTGTGCTTGTGTAGGATCTTCACCCATTGTAACAGCATCACCAGGTATGTCATTAAAACATTTAACACAATAAATGTATCTATTTTCATAACTAAAGTACTTCGCATCTCTTGGTATTGTACAAAGTTGTTTACCAAAACAACAAAGAACTTGTGGATTAAATGTGAACTTTCGGCCACAACAGTAACCAAGACTACGCATTACAGGATAAATTTCCTGTTCAAAAACTTCTGATAATTTTGTACAAGACTTATACACTTTTGTCGATTTTTTATTATAATGCCAAGCATTTTCAAACATTAGCCAAACATCGTCTACATAACTCCAAGGATCAGAATATTGACCTGTATTAAGTTTCTCTCTAATGGTAGATAAATCCATTGGTTTTTTAATTATAAGGAAGTAATCAGGTATATTTAAAGCTTGAGGGTCGACAGGTTGTTTGAATGGCTCAGCTTCAGGTTCTTGCTTGTATAATTTTTCTAGAGTAGGCATTAAGGCTTGTCTAAGTTCATCTGGTCTAAATACACATTTTTTAATAGCACTTTTACTATCAGTGGTAGGTTCAAATGGCTTAATATCAGTAGTAATATTTGATTTTGGACTTGCTACTTCTTCTTTGACTTTGACTTCCATTTTTACAGAAGTAGTCGTATCATCACTATGTTCTTGTTTAATTTCAGATTTAATAGTTTCAGAATTAGTTTCTGTATTCATTTTTCCTTTTCCATAAGCTCCTTTTCCATCATTACTGTCATCATATTCATCTTTAATTTCTCCTTTCACATCTTTGGGAGAATCATCTTGAGCTAGTGCTGAAGCAATAGCATTCATTTGACTTGAATGACTAATTGAAGATGAAGATTCAGATCGAGAATACCCCTTACCCATACTGTTGGGCAACATTGATGGTACATTTGAGATAGGAGCCATTGTATTATTAGGTAAAACACTAGGTCCATTAACTATTTTTTCCATATTCATTTGATTCATTCTATTTGATTGTATCATCTGATTATTAATATGTTGCTGTTGTGATGGTTGTTGTTGTTGTAAATGTATTTGTTGTGGCATCTGGGCAATCGACTGATTTGAAAATTGAGGTTGAACAAATGATGCTTGAGATATGTTTGGCATCATTTGTGTATTAGTTGGGAATTGACTAGTATTGATTGGACTTTGGGCAGGTGGTTGAGTCAAACCAAATGTGGTTTGTGGTAAGTTAGTATTAGGACTTGGTCCAGGAACAGGCGATGTTATGGGAAAATGAACACGATCTGTCATTTGTGTTTTCATTAATCCACCTGTAGTAGGCACTCCTTGTTGTTGAGGCAAATTAGGTTGACTTGATTGAATAGATGTATGATGCAATGTTGTTTGCTGAGATTGTTGTTGTGACTGTTGTGCTGTTGGTTGTTGTGTGGGCATTCCTTGGGCAGTAGCTGTAGGGAAACACTGTGTATTTATATTGGTTGTTTGCTGCTGCTGAGAACCCATTTGTTGTTGCTGCATTTGCTGTTGTTCTTTTCGTTTTTGCATTTTTTCTTCCAATTCTTTTTGAATTTTATAAAATGTTTGGGCTAATCGATGATAATATTCTGATCTTGAATTAGCTACATTGTACATATCACCTTCTACTTTTCTAGCATAAGCAACTAAATTGTTCATACGCTTATCTAACATTGCTTTAGGATCATATGTAGGAAAAATTGCTTGCACAAGTTTATGTACTAAATGATTTCGAAGTTCTGGAGTAATTGATTCATGCCATTCTTTAGTTTCAATATGATTACCCCCGGGTAAAGACTGACTAGGCTGTGCTTGATTGTTCATTTGAGTAGTCATAGTATCTGTACTAGTTGTCATTATAAAAGAATTAGGTATATTAGTCACAGTTTGTTGAATGCTTGATGGTATCGGCACAGTTGTATTAGAAACAGACTGCAAAATGTCATTAACTGAATTGGTACTTGGGTCTGTATTCATTGTTGCAGGAGGTGGTTGAGAATGTGGTGTCATCACTCTAATGTTTTGATTGGGAGGAAGTACAGTGTTATTAGGTGGATGGGGCATTTGGGATTGCATGGCAGCTCTTATGCCAACATTGGTTGCAACTCCACTAGGTACTTGATTCACTTGATTATTAACCTGAGCATTGTAACAATTCATGTCATTCATCCCACTAGCATTTTGAGATGTATTATTTGCTAATGGGTTACGATTATTTGATGCTTTTAAAGGCTGACAAATTGGACAGTCTAGTCTAGTACACTGTTTCCAATGTGAAATAATTTGTCTAGATGATGAACAATGAGCAACATTACAATTACGCCCAGCTGAACATGAAGTCATATGTGCTAAAACACCTTTCATGGTATTACAATGTTGTAAACGACATTGTCTCACTTCACCATTGGCTTGATTATCTCGCCTCTGACACTGATGTGCATGTAATAACAAGACAAGTTGTTGAGTTATCATTTTTCGTTTTTCTGGATTTGCTTGACTTCTATCTGCAGGTCCTCCAGCTTGTGGTGGTACAACTACATTTTGGTTAGCCATATTTAATTGCTGTCCTAAGCGTACATTTACTTGAGGTTGAGGAGGAGTAGGATTATCAACTAACATACCATTTGTATTGGTATTAAAACGAGGTACTTGAGACCGTACAATACCAATTGGCTGTTGTTGAACAACATTTATTTGTTGATTGTTCTGATTGTATGTATTGAAGTTATTGACAGGACTCATGGCACCAATTGGGGCCTGTATCCTTTGCTGAGTATTCATTGAAAGGTTATGTAATTGATGTGGAGTCTGACTTCGAATTTGTTGCTGATGGTGCATGGGAATACTTCTTCCCATCATAGGTCCATTTTGTTGCTGAGAAATTCCATGATGAGGATTGTGCATAGAATTATTAACTATATTATTCCCCATCATAATATTTACATTTGACATTCCACTAATACTGTTTTGAAGTTGATTGGAGTTCATATTTGCATTTCCCATATTTACAACCATAGGCTCTCCTGATTTTCCAACTAACACATTTGGAGAAGGTATATTTGGGTTTAATGGTTTGTTCATTGACATTCCAGCTGCTGATACAATATGTTGTTTGTTACCCATAAAGTGATGAGCTAGTTGTTGCTGACTAACAACTAACCGTTGTTGGATATTAGATTGCTGTAATTGTTGTTGGGGATTATTTTGTGGGACAAGCATACCGTTTTGTAATGGCATTTGGGGTTGGAGATTTTGTTTCATATCAGGTTGTTGATTCCAAGATGTCGTGCTTATTAATTCATCGGGGAGATCATTCTCGAGATCAAACATCTCATTACTGGAATAAACACCAGAAGAGTCTGAGGACCCTTGGAATGGATCTTCCAGCTTGGGCCTCTTGTTTGGTGGGCTATCCACCAATAAGTCCGACATGATTTTTATTAGTTATATAAATAGAAAACCTAGTATAAAAATTACTAGTAACAAAAAATTACATGATAAGAAAAATTGCACAAAGTCCTAGCACTACTTTACATAATATATCTTATTAAAGTTTTTACTCAAAATGAGTATTGATTGGCAGATTTCTGTCCAGGTCCAAATTCACATAATTATGCAGTATGTGACTAAATATAACCAGATAGTGAAAATTGCCATTTTAAAAATAGTCGAAAAATGTAGTTTAAAGATGTCATTTGAAAGCACTTTTTCACCTTAATTCTTGCATGTTATGACTTGTCTGATAAATTGTCAATTCAACCTAAACAATAAATACATTTTTATAATTTAATTACCAATAAAGATTTTAAATTAATTTTTGTTAAATAATAACATTGTTGTCATTTGAAATGAAAACAAGCTAAATTAAGAACCATATGGAATTAGGGATCAACCCATATCTTAAAGAAAATATTAAGGCACTTAATTGGTCTATAGGACCTAGGATCCTTGCTTCCTCTTTGACACTCTAAAAAAAAACTGTTACTCAAAAAGAAACTAAAAAATATGTCTAAGATATCAAGTTATAAAACTTATTAAAGATTAATAAAGTAATAAAACAAAATAATTTTAATTATTTCATAAACATATAATTAACATAAAAACATGTTTCCCAAAGGATTACAAAACAACAGTTTTTTTTAAACTTTTAATATACTTTAGAAATAATAATGTTACAATAAAAATTATCTATTTCTATTTCAGTGCATCTTTTTAATGCCAGCAAGAATATGTAACAAAAAAAATTATCAAAATGACCCATGCCTCTCCAACTATATTAATATTAAAGAACACTCAAATTATGAATGAGATTAGTTAAATTAGAATCATTTTCAAATAAAGGATTTTTAAAAATTATTTAAAATTTTTTTTCTTTTTTTTTAGCTCAAGTCAATAGTACAATCAAAACTTATTTCTAAAAGCTTTATTTTATTAATACTTAAATTATACTTACTAAAATTAAAGTTAAAATTGTTGAGGGGTAAATTCATGCCATAACACAAGATCATTAAATCAGCCAGAAAAACAATCTAAAATATAATAAACTTATTATAACAAAATTGTTTACATGTTTTTTTAAATATTTTTTAAAATAAATATGAAATGTAAAAATAAAAAAACTTTTATAGTTAACTATAAATCTACAAATAGTTTAGAATTTTAAATTCATAAAAAAAGAAACAAATAAAAATTATAAATTAATTATCACATATTATGACATAAAATATGCCTAACTGAAGAAAATAAAATTTTAAAAACAATGCTCACAATAAAATAATCAGAACAAAGCGTTGAAAAATAAAAAATAACCCAGTGAAAAATATTTACAAATAAATCTTAAAAAAAAAAGTATTCTAATTATAAAATATTTGTAGCATTAAAACTTAAATTTAAACAAGGCAATGGTGTGATATGTCTTTTAATAGTCAATAACATATTTGAGTAGTTTATTAAACCAAAATTTATAGTTAAGTAAAAAGTATTAAAACTTGGTGAAAAAATATAACACTCATTTTGATTAAACCGCATAAATGAACTTGGTAATCAGTAGATTTTTTTTATTATTGAATATTTTTTTCTGTACAAAATACATAATCAAAAAATGTACCTTAGTAGTTAAAGTTAGTTAGTATTAATTGATGGATATAAGAAATTAAAAATAATTAAAGATAAAAATACTTGATATTTCAGTTTAAAACTGTAATTCTGTATTTTAGTTTGGTGGATTATGTTACTTCTTCGTGAAAATAATGATTAAAATTTACTCTCTAATTTCGTAAGATTAGATTTAAATTATTATTTTGCATATTATCAGAAATAACTGATAATATATTTTTGAAGAAAACAACAGAAATAAATAGAAAATCACGAAATAATACTAAATCAAGATCAAAAATACTGTATTTAAAAATTTAACACATAGGAAAAAACTTAATAAATAGGGGGATAAGGGCCAAGAAAGTGATAATTGATTTAAGGGCACGGCTATAAAACTGTGATAAATGCAGATTAATTGAGGAAAAAAAGATGGGCATTTAAAAAA
The DNA here is from genome assembly GCF_025091365.1 of Daktulosphaira vitifoliae. Lineage (NCBI taxonomy): Eukaryota > Metazoa > Arthropoda > Insecta > Hemiptera > Phylloxeridae > Daktulosphaira > Daktulosphaira vitifoliae. The sequence goes on along the minus strand of NW_026099575.1, from coordinate 38,438,576 downwards.
TTAGAACTTTTACTCCAAAAAAATTGAGAAAATATGATTTGGACGCAAATAAATACTCAATTTCAAGACTTTAGATCTTGTAAACACAGCCGTCGACGATACATCAAAAAGTAGGCTGCCGCGGCCGCGATCACTAAACCTCGTAGTAGTGTATTGTACTTACCGTGTTGTTCAAGATTGACGTGATCTGAGGCAATGTTTATAGCCGATAAGCACAGTTGGAAGACACTTTAACAATCCGTTTAAAAGCGTATTAGCGACTGTTGTATAACGCGCCGATGATTTGCAATGATATGACACAATAAAAACGGCAAAGCAACAACGAAATCGGCGACAAGAAATATATTTTTCGACAACAAAACTCGATGTAAATAAAGCACTCACGGGATATGATGGACAATCGGGGAACGGGGAGTCATCGGTTGTCAGGTCAACGATTGTTTCTGCAGCTCAACAATCGATAGTTTTTAGTAACAACTGTTTTGAAATAATTGTTGACAACAAGGCTACTTGAAAATTCTTCATATGAATAAAATTTGTCAAAAAATATATTTATTTACAATTTTCAATAGGTTTTAATTATTCAAACGGTATTTTATTAAATTTCTTTAATGCTTAGATACATACTATCGGTTTTAGTATATCAGTGTTACCGTTAATAGAGAATCCACGTTCAAGGTCGATGGTGACAATGTAACCAACTTAATCAAAAAACGATAGCGCGCGCGCGCGAAACACAGGACAACAAGCGCGGATTACGGATTTAATAATTTTTTACTTACTACTAACACTTTATGCAAGTTTAACTTAAGATACAAAATCAATCGGCACAGCCGTGAAATACATCACAGCAACTGTCACAAGTTACCACTTAATTGAGCGGGAAACATAATTTTGAATGTACGTCGTCTTATATGCGACGTGGACACTATGGCTGTGCAATAAAAAGAAGAGGGGAGTTGGCCCATTAGTGGCCGTACATAAATTTAACTGTTACAACCGAGTTGCTTTTTCCTGACTAATCCCAAAAGAAAACACAGCAAAATTCGTTCGTTAAATATTATCGTTTTAATTAATTAATAATAATTATAGCCTTATTTGAGAGGATCAAGTAATTTTTATGAAATGTACATAAACTTAAAAATAATATTTTTATTTTTTTTTCCCAGATTTAAATAAAATATTTTGCATTGCAAAAAAAGTAAAATATTAGCTGGTATAAACTTTATCGATCAGTTAATCACAAGGGTAGCGAATACTAAAATGATGACAAATAATTAACTATCGTTTAGAGGTATAGCATAGGCGATAGTTGGTCAATTTTTTTGGGGGAGCTAAATTTAATTTTTCCTCCCCAAAAATAATTTTTATTATTTATATTATGTTATTATTGCTAAATTTCTGGAGAGAGCTAGGTACTCCACCTTATCCCTATAGGTATATGATATGGTCATATTTTTTTTTATAAATAGCTTAGTTTAATACTCAATTATTATAAATAAGGTGTAAATAAAATTTACTATATACATTTTATTTATAACACATATTTTTTTCATTGAAATATTATATTTTATTTCGTGAGAAAATATTACAAGTTAAATCTAAAGCTAAACGTTAAAAATAAATGAGCCAAACAAATCATATTCTTTCTTGTTAATTCTTTTGTTAGAGAACATGGTTGTTGGGACCACATCCCCCCCACTTTTTTATATTAAATATATACTAAGGATATAATTTTAAAAATTAGCAAAAAGTAACATGCATATTAACAAAACTTTGAGAACACCACTGTGTACCCTAAAATACAACCTTGTAGATTCCGATAAAAAATTTTGTTGATATAAAATGACAATTTTCGATAAAATTCTAAGTTTATAGACATTTTCACTATTTAGCAAAAAATTTAATCGACAGGGACAGCAAAAGTATCCTTTGCATCATGATTTTAAATAATATATTTTAAAAAATAATTCATTTTGCATAAAGGATTTGAAAAAAGTTAGGTTTTATCCCATCACTATTATATCTTATAACCATGGGCACAATTTCATCAAAATATTTGAAGGGGCTTATTACATCTGATTTCGCCCTCCCAAAAATTATTTTTGTTTAATAATTTGTATAATTTTTTTAAATTTTAAAGGGGCTAAATCCTTTAATTTGCTTCTTTAATTATTACAGTAAAATAATATTGAACTACAATATAACTGTCAATTGAAACGGATGACTATCAGAAAGAAAATTTACTAAAATTATAACATGAACAATCAATACTTTGTCAGCTTTCATGAAAGCTAACAAGAGACTATAGAAACTCGCTTCAATTTAAAACCCTTGTACCACGATGTGAATTGATTGAACTAGTTTAAAGAGCTTCTTCTTGTTATTTTAAAATAGAGGTTATAAATTTTTTTTAAATGGGTAAATTACAAAACACGTCTAACTCGTCATTTAGAAGACATTAATTTCATATAAAAGTTATAAATAATTAAGAAAAATATCAACTAAAACATTTTTTTTTACATTATTACTTTTTACAATTGGTTATAAAGTATAGATCATGGTTCAAGAGGACTATACAATTTCTTCAAAGCCTTGCCTTAATTCGCTCATGGTTTAATTATTTATGTATAAAAAAACTTTACAAAATGATTAATATACTAAAAATATTAAAAAAATTTAATTTTTGGTCATGTGTTGATGAGTAACTTCAGTCTAGCTCGATAAATAGAATTTGGTTGGTTAAAGTAAATGGCTTAGCGGTGATCACCAGAAAGATTTTAGTTTGGCCTATCTTACTTCAATTTTGGGGAGAAGTTAAATTTTAGTAAATATATGATATGTCAAAATTTGTCTATATTGTAGGATTTATGGTATAAGAACTTACTAGTAAGAAAATAATTTGCATAAGAATACAAAAAACAGCGATTTTTAAACAAAATAATTATATAAATACATGTATTCGTTATGGTCAATATAGAATTACGAGTAATGTGCATATTGACTGGAGATTGTGGTAGTGCCTATACTTAACGGGCAATACAACTGAAGTTCAACTTGGATCGGTCAATATAGTACTGCCTGGCGTAAAATGGGTAATTTGTATCATATCATATTATTAGATATCTGATACTACTTCTATTATAATGATGTCGACACTATTGTTGTAGTAAATATCTTTATGTTTATTACAATGACTTTTAGTAGCGCACTGATTGTTGTTGTGTGAGCACATTTTAAATGGAATCATTACTTTATAACAATTTAATAAGCGTTATCGATAAAAAAAATAAAAATAATGCATTTTTAAGCAAATTTAAGTATGACAAACTAGTGGCTCAATTAATGAAAGTAAAATTAATAATTGATCAGGTGTGTTCAAAGTTATGAATAAATATGATGCTATAACAATATCAAGAGACTATAAATTGATTGTACCTTTAAAAGAGAGTAAACCATTTTTATTTTATGCGTATAACAGAATTATTTATTATACTTCAAGAAATGTATTTTTTCATTGGAAAATGAGGTGGAAACCGGATGGAATATGAATTAAATAAAAAGTACAAAAATATGACTAGAGATACTAACAATGACATATTCAAATATATGCCAATCTTGTCAAAAAAAAAAAGAGAGTATTGTTGGAAAAATATTGTTAAACTAATAATTTTTTTTTAAATGAATTTAAGATGTAAGGTTGATTTAATAGGTACGCAAGCGTAGTTCGATGGTGATTATAAATTTATTTTCGTTTATAAAGATCATTTAATTAAATGTTTTGTTCTTAGGCCACTTACGCATAAAAGTGCAGTAGCAGTTGCTTATGTTTCATTGGATATTTTTACTACATTTGGTGCACCATCTATTTTACAAAGCAACAATAGTAGAGTATTTGTTGTTAATAGTATTATTATTAAACTTAATAATATAAAATATCCTGCACAGTTGGGATAAATATAAGATGACAGCGATTTACATCACTATCTTAAAAAGAAACGCTTTTATACGAATCTGTTGAAATTCGTTTTTTTCTGCTCAAACCTCTTATAAACATTTTCAAAAATTGTAAACTTTTACTTTAAAGTCAAATAACTCATAAAAAATATATCGTGGGAATGTTTTTTTTTTTAATCATAAAGTACTCTTAAAAGCTTTGATTTGGTATAGGTTTGAAAAACGCAGATATCCCGGAACATTTTCAAAAATAATTAATACAAATTTATTTAATAAAAAAAGTAAAAAGAAGTAAGGTTTTCGAAAATTCATCTTTTATTTTTTCTTCTCGTCATTATTCCAATTACTTACTTGGAGTCGGCCACCCTTATCCTAAGCTTCCACTTTACACAATCTCCCATGTCATCAACGCATATATTTATCAGACGTTCTCATTTTGCATTCAATAATAGCCCTCCAACTCTTTTTTGGTGTTCCTCTAATTTTTCATCCTTTAACATTCCTTTCCATAATCAGCCGCATTAAAATTTTCTTATAGCATAACTCACCAGGTTCTACTCTCCACTTCACCCACCCACACATAATCTTGAGTTTTATATCCTCAACCATTGTTCTTTTGTACAAATGATCCTAAATACTTAAAACTTTCCACCTTTTCTGTTATGTCCTCGCTTATTGTCACTGATATCCTCATTTCACCTGTGTCGTGTTCTCCTTTGTCAAACTCGTACTCTACAGGGTGCAATTGAAAAGTAACTAAACTTTTGCTGTAAAAATTTTTTTATTGAACTTTTTGACAAATGCACTATTCCTCGGAATACATTCATTATGCTTCGATTTACTGACGGTGGCGGTCTTGCTATTGTTCAAAACATTTTTAGATTTATACTTTTTTGAATGACTTTAATTGATTGGAAACGCCTATCCTTCAAGTTTTTTTTTATGAGAATATACAGAAGTCCGGGGATACACTTTTAAACTGTAGGGGTGGGGGTGGGAAAGCAATGCGATTCCATGCTTAGCCAGGTAAGAGGTGTAGAGGAACGCTGTGTGAATGCACACCTTGTGCATGCCTAATTCTTCCGTCACAATTTTTTGAACGTTGTAGTAAGTGAAATTTAACTTTTGACTCATCTCCCATATGTTTACTCTATAGTCGATGTTCAAGAATTCATGATTTGATGTCGAAGGCCTCCTGCGGGTAGTTCGTCTTCGGGGTCTTCCCGACCATTTTCGAATGCCACTCGTACCACTTATAAATTTGTGTCCAAGACAGAACATCATTTCCGTAGTCTTTCTTAAGTCTAGGTAAAAGTCTTTTTCAGTTTCACGCAAAACTTGATTGCGTAACGCTGTTTAATCGTTCGTTGCATTTTCACTGCTAGATAGAACTAACTGACTGAAAAAACACCCTTCGTGTCAACAATTATATCAACTCAACCGTTGCTCGTAGTTCACTGACGCAAGTCGTGCCGGAAAGAGGAAGGTCTGACGCACAACTTTTTTTTTAATTTACAAAAAAAAAATTGTTTGGTTACAACCGAGCTTTTCAATCCTACTCTGTATATAAAAAATTATATACTTGTTACTCTGTCTTACTCCTATTTATTCCTTTTCGTTCAAGAGCTCAACTTCATATATTTAACCTTTGATTAATTTCATACCCTTTTTTCTCCTATTATTCTCACTATATTGTTAGCGAACAACATGCACTACAGTACCTTTAGTATTTCTTTAGTAAAACTTTAAACTAAATAATAAAAAATATCATCATTCCTAATAAATTCTAGATGTCGGGAATATTCCGGAAAGTTTCTGTGATTAACATTTTGGGAATTTGCATATCTATAAGGTGTGATAAAGAATAGTTTTGATAAAATTCTATGAATATTTTTAAGGTAAAATTGAAATATTCAAATTTGTTGTAAAGTGAATTATCATATTTTTCCAACAAATGTTCAAATAAGCAATTATTTTAATGTTTTTTAACTTCAAATATAATAAGGTCCTATAATTTTGGTGATTGTTGCTTAAACTCAGGGCCTTTACGTGTTTAGATTATACATTCATTGCACAAAAACCTAAATTATGTTTTAACAAACTCTTTTTGGTCATTATCTGAAAATAAAAATAAGTTTGAAGCCTATTTTATGGTTTAACATTGGTGCCTATATTTTAATGTGATCATTTCACGATGAAGCCAAAAATTAATAAATTTAAAAGTGAACATCTGGTGAAGGAGAATACTTACAATTTATTAATTCTTTATTTTTCTGTCGATTGTATATTTTATATTTTAAAGTTATATTAAATAACGGTATCAGTGATTTTTAAAAATTGATAATTTTATCAATGTTATCATTCTTCAACCAAGGAATAGCTGCTATACAAATTTACTATCTAAGAATTAATGTTGTGATGACGCAAAATTATTCAGTTTCATTTTTGATTTTCAACATGGTTAAAAATTGAAGATAAATTATTATTTGCTGTTAATTTTATGATTTATTAATTTTAAATAATTATTTTGTAAGTATACATTTATCTGTTTATTTGTAAATGAAACTTTTTATACTATATATATAATTATACATATATTTTAAATTTAACATAGTTGTATTAAGCATTTTTTAAAAATTATTTTCTTAACTTATCACTTAAGGATTATTTTAGTTAAATGTAGATTTTACAACAATAATAATATGTATTATTTTTTTAGAATTTATGAAAATAATGTATATATAAAATAATTTTTGTTATTATCTATAGTCCAACAAAAAATGCCGGGTAAAGTTTATATTGAAAACCATCTAGAAGATTATTTAAAGACTTTGACTGAAGAAAAAGCTTATATTCCTGGATTAATCATTGGTCAGGTAATTTAATAGTATAATAATTAAATATGTTTTCTGGATTAATATATCATTACAAAAAAATTACTAGGTGATAGGTGATACTTATCATGTAGTTCATTTAACAACTATAACTACATGGAATGAAAATAAAAAAAAAAATGTATTAAACATTTTAAAATATACTTCTTTGTTGAAAATGACAGAAAATTTTTATGCTGTGATTGATAGAGCATCAGAAGTAATTGTTCTTTAATAGTTTTTTTATTGAAAAAACATATTTTTTCAGAACCAGATTAAAATACAACCTTTACTTAAAAGTGAATTTTCTTATAGAAAGTTATAAATATTTTATTTATAGAAGTTTCTTTCTTTTGTCTTTTAATCTGGTTTTGATTATGTTAGGGAAATTTATAAAAGCTGTTAATAATGTTAATAGGTGATAAATTTATTGCCAGGAGGATCTTATGTATTAGGATTATTTTTCATTTTACCACAAGATCTTAATGGAATTCAGCCAGTTTCAGTTGATTTTTCTGAATTAGATAATGTTTTAAATGAATTTGTGTTATTTAAAAATAAGAGTGAAACATGGAAATATCTATTACTTAACTTCTCTACTGTTAATAAAAAGCAAGTATACATTTATATCACTAGTTTAAATCTATGTTACTTTTATAGAATAGATGTAATATTTTAGATCATATTGTTACACTGTTGATATAAATAATTCCAATAATGCAAAATCGATGACATACAAGTCTATAGATGTGTCCTTTCAATCTAGTGAAACAGAATGGATTAATTTTGTTGGAACTTTTAATTTTGGTACACTAGATTCATTAAATGTTACTGGGGGACTCAAAGTGTTGTCTTCTATAAGAGAGGTAAAAAAATGATGATTGTAACTGTATTGAAATGCAGTTGTTAAATTATAGAAATAAATAGAAATAATATTACAGAATTGGTTGTAATTATAGTGTTGAGTAAATTTTTTAAAGAAAATTTAGCAGTGATTATAAATGTATTAGTTAATAAATTAGTTATTTGTATGATATTTTTCTGTACTGAAATTTTCATTCAATCTTTGTTATTGGATAAATTTTTGATAAATTTAATAAAGGATCTTTTTTAAACTAGTTGAACCTTATGAACTTATAATTTATATATAATATTTTTTATTCATCTAGTTATTGTTATTTAATTGTTTTTGTTAGAGAGATGAAATACTTATTATATTAAAATGATCCTTAGATACATTTAAAATAGAGAAATATATTTTTTTTAATTTCCAAATTATTAATGTAAAAAAAAAGTTATTTTAACATAATTAAAGGAAACAAGTCAAAAGGCAATTTATTTATTGTTATTACTATATTTGTCATTAAATTTTTTTCTGAAAAGCTAGTTTTAAAGAGGACTGAAAAACCTATACAGCTCAATGCAACAGAATCAAACCCTGGTACCTACATACCTATTTATAAAAAAACTTATTTTACATGTAATATCATAGATGCTCTATTGAAGTTTTATGAAAAGTAAAAAGCAAATTATTGATTTATTTAAAAACAAATTATTTCTCATCAACAAAATTTAATTAATAAAAACCTTAATAGTACTTAACATTTTATTAATTTGTGATAAAATAATTTATTTTATAAAGTGAGATGTATCATATTTCATTATCTTTTTCAAGTAAGATATTTTAAAATTAAATACAACTTTTTATTTTCAAATTAATTATATACAAACATTTATGTTTCATCTAATAATTTAATTCAAATGGCGAATGTACGAAAAGTAGGTGCTTTGGTTTCTAATACCCTCAACGTTTTTTAAAAAGTTACATATATGAAACAATAAAAATAATTTTAAAGAAGGGAAAATTACACTTACCACCCTTAACATTTTTTACTATTTATTTATGTTGCAAAATATAAACATTATTATTACAGAATCTATTAGATCAACTAGAATCAATACTAGAAAGATGTGTGTTTACTTTCAATGGAAAAATTTATGATAAAAAAACAACTTTGACAAATTTGCTTTGTGAAACATCTGATAATTCATTAAAAAATGTTGTTCATGTTGAACTTTTTAAAGAAGTATGTTAAGTAATACTTAACTGTTGATATTTAACAAATAAATTATTAATAAATATATCTTAGATTGAATCTGGAGATGATAGTAAAAATGCTTCTATAAAAATTATTAGAGGTAAAGGAAAAATTGTGATGTCAGGTTTATGTAGTTTAGCTGTACCATTTCATAAAAGTGGATTTATCGAGGATGCTACAAAAGTATGTTAAATTTACTTGTATTAAGTATGCTTAGAATTTATAAACATTTTTTAAGTGTATATTTTTTATAGGCTATTCATCAAGATGCAATTCGTACATTTGCAACACGTTTAAGAATGCATTTGGAATCATTTGTTGAAGAAGAATCTGAAGAAGAAGGTATTTTTAAGTTTAGTATAGTTATTTAATGATATCAAATGATTAAAATAATAAATAATAATGAATATAATTAATATCATCATTATATAAATAGAATATTAAAATACTTTTTTATTAAAGTGTGACACCTATTAATATTATTAAAAATATTATTTTTAAAGAATAAAGTATTATAAGTACTTGAAAAATAATATGGTATTAAAATGAAAAAAAGATTATTATATTTATTATAATTTTTTTTTTAGAAGAAATTATAAATGTTGTACATGAAACACCTCGAAGAATATTGATACTAAAAACTGAAGGCTGTAAATTTGCATTTAGTGATTATGTTTTTCCTGGAGAAATTCCTCAAGAAGCTTTCAATACTGCTGGAGAAATATTAAATCTACCAGAAGATAAAATGGAATTGTATACTGCTTTAGAAAAAGGTATACTTAACTTACCTAAGTTATAAAATATGCTATAGTAATTAAGATTAATGGTTAAATTGTGGCTAATATTATATTCATATTATAATATTATAAAAATTAAAAAATACTAATGAAAAAATACATTAAAAATACTTAATTTTAAATATATTTGGTTGGGTATGTGTTGGTATTTTTTTTCTAAAAATATTTTTGCATTTTTAAAGTTGAGTATTTTTTATTTTTCTTAGTTTTCTATTATTCTGAAATATTATATATTTTAGTAATTTGTTTTATTTCAGGACGAACCAATTATGAATCTTCGGATATTGATGATTCACAACAAGACATCAAAAATTCTATGGCTGGTGTAACACCTAACAGCAATTCCCTTTTTTTTTTTATTTGGGCTACAATAATATTTGCAATAATTTCATTTATTGTTAAACAATTATATATTTAAAATAAATGTTATCTCAATACTAATAAATTTACATTCCTAATATTTTTTTAAAAACAATAATAATATAAATAATAACTATCTTATGTTAGCTATTTAATTGTATAACTTGTTTCATTAAAATATTTTATTTTATTTGTACTTAGTTATTGTTATTTCTTCATACTTCTTTGGAAATCAATGATAAAAAAAAAGAAATAAGCCAATTTCCAACAATGGGGCCATTGTTGGAAATCTGATAAAATAATAAAAAACGTATGTTTTAAAATTATGCTTGCAAGCCAGAGGTAAACTATCATTGTTCGACTTTTTTTAATATAAGGTAAGATAAACTTTAAAGTGCTCATGTATTTATTATTTCAAAAATAGTTATATTTGATTTATTAAAAAAATTTGTGGTGATTATTAAGAGGAGTCCCTCTATAGTCGTTTTATGAATATATATTACGCTTATTTATTTTTTGATCATTCATTTTATCAGTAAACAAAATTTGATTTAGATCATTGAATGATCTAAATCATTTTTACCTTAGTAAAAGAAATCGAATTTGAATACGACTTTGGAAATTCGAATGTTTAAAGAATATTAACCTAAATACAGAAAATTACGATACTCTTGAAAATTAGTTTTTAATTAAGAAATAGTCGGAAGTTTCAAATAAAATGAAAATTAATGCTTTAATTTTTTAAATGCTAAAATATTATGACAAAAAAAAAAGAAAACTTGAAGTTTACCGATCTTTAAAGAATGTTGCTGATAAAAGAAAATAAACATTTCTTGTGAAAAAGCATCATTTTAAATATTTACATCAATTTCCCAGGGAGGGAACATTCCCATAGTGTCTAATGTATAATATTGTTCCCATACATTACAAGGGAAGATTCTATAACGTAATTATTAGCTGATAAATTAAGAAATATATATGACTAAAAGAAATCATAAATTTATTTTGCGAGTAACCGAGTGGTTTATGATAAACCGATTACTCTGTACATTCATTTATGGGGTTTTATCACCACAGTTATTACCATTCATGTACAACAAATATATCATTATTTTTATTTTCAAATAATATTTGGTAGCCACTATTATTGCCTTTTTTATTTAATTTTTAAATATAAGCAAGTATAATTTTTTTTTAAAGTAATATTGACATGTTTTGGAAATTTAAAAATGTGACAGTGTAGCCACTCTTAAAATATTTATTTAGTTATATTTTAATTTGAGGTTACGTAAAGATGATGGAAATTGATCATACTGTTAAAAGTTTCGCCTTATTAGTTAACACATAATTTTCTTCTTTCTACATATTTCTCTTTAATCATGTTAATTGTACATTTTAAATATTTGCATTACAATGTATATTCATGTTATTTATGATCTACGTAGGTAAAAGGTGTATGAAATCTTAAAACTTCGAATTTTTCAGGGACTTATTGCTAACTATCCGGCTACTTCCGGTATGTTGAAATAATGTGTTTGGCGCGATAGCGACGAACTGGTATTCTTATTAATTAAAAGTGGCATAAAATAGATTTTTTTGTTTTATGTGATGTTTTACTTAAAATATGTTAACAGGTTTCCTAATCGAAAGTAAAAATGGCTGATAGTGCAAGCGAAAGTGACTCTTCTTCCATAGATGGAGGTCCTATTATGATGCCTCCATCACCTATTACTAGAGAACAAATGCAGAAACGCATTGATTCTCTTCAACAGCAGAACCGTGTTTTAAAAGTAGAACTAGAAACTTATAAGCTTAAAATGAAAGCTATGGAAGAAGAATGTAAACGTTTACGAGAAACTTCAGTTTATATAGTATGTGATCTCTAATTATTTACGTTGAACATAAATTAAAAATAAATTTTAAAAACTAAAAGTCTTCTTACTATTAAGTAATAAAAATCATATACATTTTATTTAAATTATTAGTGTAATTAAAATATCTAATATCATCAATAATTATTTATTTTTTCAATAGCAAGTACGTGCTGAACAAGAGGAAGAATTTATTAGTAATACATTGTTAAAAAAAATACAGGCTCTTAAAAAAGAAAAAGAAACATTAGCTCATCATTATGAACAAGAAGAAGAATGTTTAACAAATGATCTCTCAAGAAAACTTACTCAAGTATATTTTATTATTTTATGAATCATTTATGATTAAATAAATTATTTAATGATTCTAAAATTAGTTACGCCAAGAAAAATGTAAGCTAGAGCAAACACTTGAACAAGAACAAGAATGTTTAGTCAACCGTTTGATGAGAAAAATTGAAAAACTTGAAGCTGAAACTACTACAAAACAATCTACTTTAGAACAATTAAGACGTGAAAAAGTTGATTTGGAAAACACTTTAGAGCAAGAGCAAGAAGCTCTTGTAAATAAATTATGGAAACGTATGGATAAGCTAGAAGCTGAAAAAAGGTAAATTATTTTTGTTTAAAGTGGATAAAAATTTTAATACTTTTTAATTAACTAAATATTTATAATTTAGACAATTACAAATAAAATTGGATCAACCTATTTCTGATCCAATATTACCTAGAGATCAAGTAGGACCCAATAAAGGAGAAATGGCTACAAATATAAGTGCTCATTTACAACATTTACGGGGTGAAGTTACCAGATTACGTCATCAGCTTGATGTTTCTAAAAAAGAAAGTATGAAAGAAATTTTTAATAAGTAAACTTAAAAAATTACTTAACTTTCTTGCAATATGTATCAATTTACATGAATTATTGTATTATAAAATATGATATTTAGTAGATATTTGATTGATTATTTTTATTTAATGTCATTGAGAATACATGATAGTATTTTAAAAATAAATATTTTTATAATCTTTATATTTTTAGATTCTAAAAAAATGGAAAAGATGGCTAAAGAAGAACGTCAAGTACGAGAAGATAATTTACGTTTGCAGCGTAAGTTACAACTCGAAGTGGAAAGACGAACTGCTTTGTGTCGTCATTTATCAGAGTCGGAAAGTAGTTTAGAAATGGAAGAAGAACGTCAGTATAATGAAATGGCATCAAATCGTTGTCGAACATCGTCAAGCCCTCTTCCTTATCCACCTTCTCCTTGCCAATCTAGACCTCTCAGTCCAGGATCTGTAACTGGTACACCTGGTATGATAAATTTTATTATATGCTTTTATTGTTCAGATAAGTTTATCTTATATTTATTTTATATTTTATTATTTCTCTAATCTTAATTATTTTTTAGTCAATTTTAATTTAATATTAAGTAAATGCCTACTATTTGTGCAATTGGGTTTTAAATGTTCAATGTATCACTTGTTTTGTGTTGTATGATAGATACGTCTGAAGCGGGTAGTGTAACTACATCACCAGAACAGAAAAAAAGGAAGTGCGGTGGTATAGATGATGAGTGTTTTGTTCATCCATGAGTGTAAGTAGAGGGCTGGTAGATTTTTGTTTTCAAAAAAATAATAAATTTATATAACTTAACAGAGAATTAAGCATTAGTATATTTAGAAATATATTAATAGTAATTATGTAGGCATTTACTTTTGAGTGCATTTATTTGGTTTCATTTAGATGCTTAGATATTTAATATTATTATAAATTACTGTTAATTAATATTTATTTATTTTATTTTAGGTGTGTTCCGTGGTGATATTGGTGTGTTAGGCTATACTAATATAAATCGTTGTTATGCCTGTGGCCAATCAGTACAACCTAATCTTATCATTGGAGCAACATCAACACCATTATGTCCCACTACTCAAGTGGTGTGTGCATAATATATTCAATTAAAATGATGTTTATTATAAATTAAATAATACATTGTGTTTTTATCTAGATAAATCAATCACGAACTTTATCATTAGGTCGACCAGGAAATGAACGGTTTGTTAAGCCTATTGTACCACTTTGTTCAAATACTGGTAACATCAGTGGTGGTGTACCCACAGGCTCACAAATACCATCTCCTAATCCACCACCATCTACTTCTCCTGGTACATTAATGGATTCTGCCAAGTACTAGAGTTATCTTTATCATTTTATTTTACTACACTGATAATGTTACTACTAAGTTTTTTTTTGTTCATTTGTTTTTTTTATTTTTATTATTATTAATAATCTCATTGAAGTAATCATATCTTATGCTTTTAAATGGTAAATATATTTATATATACATATTTATAGTTTGTCTTAGGTTTTTCTCTTAAAAAATAAAAACATATAGAGAAAAATAGTATTGATTGATAAAAATTTAATTGTAGTTTCATTTAAATTTAAATAATTATTTATTTAAAAATTAAGATTATTGTTAAAATTTCTATTTTTCAATGTGGTCCTTGACCTGAATACTATTGAATATATACTTGAAATATTTCAATATACAAATAAAAAGTGTTTATTTTTTTTGAATGGGTGTGTTTAGTGATTTTATCTTGTAAATGTAAAGTGAAAACTCAATTATGTTTTGCGCTGTATGTATATATTAACCTCTTACTTGTAATATATAAAAAATCAGTTTATTAAAATTTATGTAAATATGTATAGAGTGATTCATTTGATTATAAACTTTTAATTTCTAAAAGAAATAATAATTTTTATATTTTGATTTTAAGAAACTTCATTAGATACTGAAGTATTGTATGTTATTTTATTATATACAGTTTATAATTTCTATCTTTTTTTAACTAATAAAGTTAATTTAATAATAATGTTTACACCTATATAACAGAAAATTTATATTAATATAAATGGAACATAATGTTGGATAATCTTTATTTGGCTCAAAATGTTATAATTTTTTTAGATTTTTATTTCATTATCTTGGCTTTTCACATTAAATTGTCACACATTTATGTACATAAAATAAAATTATAATTATTTTTATGTACAAAAAGGTAAAGTAATGAATTATAAATAAAAATTGATGATTGTCCAAAGGGAGATTAAAAAAAAAAAATCAACCTAATATATTGATAGGTTATTGCTTTTTTAGGGCATTAGATTATTATGAATATATTTAGAAAGTAAATACTCAATATTTCAGTCACTAGATTGCGTTAAGAATATGGTAATCTATAAGATAATAGAAAAAAAAATTTTAACTACTCTCCTAAATTTTTACTAAAAATACAATGAGCTGTGCAAATTTTTTATTACTCATATAGAAATCATGTTAAGTAAAATCATTAATGAAAACAAACTAATTTTTTTGGTATTTAAATTACTATAATAGTAATTAAATGTACTAATAGGAAATGTTATAACAATTTCAAACATTTTTTTTTATAAGTGTTAATCAATTTAAATGCTCTTTAGTTAAAAAAAAGTATTTTAAATTAAAAAAAAAATAAAAATTTTATTTTTATTTCTTTATTACAGTAATATTTATTAAAATTTAAGTAAGTATAACTTATTAATTACTAATGAATTGTAATATTTAAATTATGCAGTTTTTTGCATGATTTTTCATGGTATAGATGATTAATTGTTATTGAGTAGTCATATTCAAAATTAGATCATTTTTTATTTTATAAACTAGTTAAATATGTATATTGTCATTAAAAAAATAAAATAATCGCCCTTATAAGGTTTAAATGATGAATTAAAATAGTAATTAATGATAAATAAGTTAAGAAATATATGAAACTAAAAATATTAAAAAAAAATTGAGTGATAGTGATAAATCAGTTAATTTAATATAATAGAAATTGTTTTTAAAATGTTGGCATTATATCTCAACCCAACCGCTATGCCTTATAAATATTTAAATATGACACCCTCATATACAGAGACAATCACAAAATTTCTTTGAGCAAATTATTGGCTTCTTTTTTTTTGGAGTCTATATTTTTTTTAGTGAACAAATTTTGTAATAGAAATTGCTTGCTCAAAAATTATATAAGACTAAAAAAATGCTCTTCGCTAAAAACAATTTAAAGAATAGGCGATTGAATTACCAACTTGGTTTAAAATTTCTGAGTATTAATTTAAGATGAGGGATTCATCCTTCCTCAAACACACTTTAGATTGACACTTAGCAAATATACTATAAAAATAAATATACTAAGAGATTATGTATTTAAAATAAAACATATATTACATTTTTTATATATATATATAAATAAATTTTATAAGTATATTTTTGAAAAAAAAAAAAAGATAGTAAAATTTATAATTTTGCTATACACATAAAATATGTACATGAAGTCATTTTTATAAATTAAAAATTAAAGTTCACGAAATAAAATAACCATCATCTTTCGTATACTTAACGCTATCAAAAGCTTTGGTATTAGCTGAACAAAATTTTTTTAGTACAGATTCTCGAAGACCACAATCACTTAAATTTTGTTGACCAAATAAATGAATTGCATTATCTTCAACTTTTTGACTGGTGGTAAGTTCTAAAAAAATTTGAATTCTTGCATTTAATGGAGTTAAACAAAATAATTGTATGGTCAAAAGATTACCTTTCCTTGACTGTGAAACTAAAGTAAATGGTTTTGTGCTTTCTAAATTAGCAAATGTAGCAGTAAATGTTTTTAATGAGTTTGATAATAAATTGCAAAAATTATGTACTGCATCAGGCATTACAGGTCCTTTTACTTCTATTGAATTATAGCTTTGACCATCAACCTTAACTGTACTTTGTCTTACCTTTAATAATAATATAATTGTATTTAAAACAAAGATCAATATTTGGTTATTTTTTATTTAACTAATAAAAAAAATAATTTTTATAATTATTGATATGATTTGGTCTAAAAAGAAACTTACTTTAAGTGGTGTTAATGTCGCTCCAGTAAAAGCGACAGGAGCTAAAAGTGTTGGTGGAATACCTGCATGCGGTCCTGTATTTGAGATTGAAGAACGACAATTAATTAACCAATTAAAAAGTGCTTGAGCCTCGACACCAGTTACACAAACTAAGGATTCTTTAGTTTGATCAATTTTTCTTTGACGTCCAGAAACCAGTTCATTCTGATATAATATAATATAAAAATATTAATACTTAGTTAAAAGTATGTATTATTAAAAAAATTATAGTTAAAAATTATCACTTGAGAACTTTGTAAACGTTTTATTTCAGATTTTTCAGCTCCCATTGTTTCTAACCATCTTTCAGGTTCTTCATCATCACCACATTTAATAATTTCAGAAGTCTTTCCAATATAAAGTTCATTACCATGTTCATCTTCTTCCAATAATGGCATGGTAAATTCAATGTCTAACATGTGTTAAAAATTATATTCATGAAAATATAGTTTATAATATAACTTTTATAATACCTTCACGTCTTAAGACATCTCTGAGACCTTGAGTAGTAGGATATACTAATGCATTTAGTTCTTCAAATCCACCAATACTAGAAGCTCGAAAAGTACAGGTAAAAGCATTAGCGAGAACATAGAAAAAGGGACACTGGTTAGCTCTAACTAACTATAATACAAAACATTATTAGGGAATAATTTTTTAAATAATGAGGTTTTTTTACTTGAAATAATGATCTAAAACTGTCAATCCAATGATTAAATAGAGATTCTCTAAATATGGGATTAGCATTTACTGATGGAAAATTATTTGAAGAATCTCTTATGGCTGTACGAGGACCTCTATGGATAAGATCTACCCAAGGTAATGAAGGGTGTTGCCATGCCATACAACATTGATGGAAACGACTGTTTGGACTAGTATCAAGAGTATTTTCACTATGTTCTGTATCTAAGCATCTTACAAATCTAAAAATACACAAAACTTTAAATACTCATTTACTATAATCAAAGTTTTTAATTTATATCTATACCCTGTTGTAGCTGATGCTTCTTCACAAGTTTTAATTTTTTGACTCCAAGGAAAAGAATTTGGAGAAAGAAAACGTACTTTAGTACGCAAAGTCCAATCAATTGGTAAATAAGGCTCTCCAGTAATTTCTTCTATAATCTAGAAGTAATAGTTATAGTAAAATTTAATTAAGTTATAAAATGTTTGTGAATATAAACTTACATTCTGATGAATATAATATGAAAATAAAATATAGACTTCACAGAGTGTGTATTATATTATAGATAGACAGTCTTATCTTACAGTATAGTTTTAAAGCATATACTATTAAATCATTAAATACTACACACAATAATAATAAGAATTGCACTGAAAGATTATGGTGGAATAAATACCAAATGGTTTAATTATTTCTCAATTGTTTCAACTACATTCCTATATACAAGTTTCTCAAATCTAACTGACAATGCTTATAATTTTTGATACATTAATCAATTTATTGAAATTAAAAATATATATATATTGTTTTTTTAGACTTTATTTAAATCATATATTTTATTAATATTTTTATTACTAATAAAAAAAAATTTCATTTTATTTTTTTGTTTGATATTATTGAGTTACAAGCATTTTCAAGAATGGTTATGAGCACGAATAGAGTATGAGTTATAAATATACACCTGTACAAGCTATACCCACCTGTGTTACACATACATTCTATGTACTAAAATACTTGTAGCTCGATGAATACTTGTTCTAAAATTGTTAACACCTTGACAAAATTTTAGTAAGAAAGGGCTAAAAATAACAATTTTGAAATATTGGAAAAAAACGATTAGTTTTACATTCTTCTATTTTCTTAACTTAACATGCTACAGAGGGTAGTGCCCATCTTTCACATACTAGGGAGTTAAAGATGATTCTTGATTAGGCTAATAATGGATGGGATAGGTATTAAAGTTGGCTTGCATCAGACACCAGATACCACCAATGAGAAAATCACAAGAAAAATCTCATAAGCACTTTGGGGATTATAGTCAGGACCCTGTGTGCTAAACATAAGTTTTTACTTACTAGGCTACACTGAATTTTAAAAATAAAATTTATTTTTATTAGGATAATCAGCTCATTATGTATATGTATATATTGCAATTTGTTGATTTGAGTTGAATAAACTTTTATTATTATAATTAAAAACTTACATCATCAATAACAGCTACTGGTTTAGTTGTTTGACGCAATACATCTGCAAAAGATATTACACTTTCATCTAAAGTTTGAAATTGTGAACAATTGGAAGTAGTTGGAATAGATTCACATTCCCGTAGAATCTTAGAAAGATTCGAAGAACAAGCATTGTCATCTTCACACTCAAAATGGGATCTTTTCAACGTAATTCTAGAATTTTCTGAATTATTTTTGACTGGTGTCTTGCGTCTTTATAACGAATACATAATTTATTTTATACTTTCATTAGGGTTTTAATTAAATTGAAATACCTGAATGGATTTTTGGCTGGTGATCGCTGGCCAGTTTGATCTGTAAATGCAACGGTAGAAGTTGCATCCATCGATTTTGAAAAGCGAGACTGTAAAGCTCGTTTTTTCATACGAATTCGATGCATTTTCATGACATCTTCGGGACGCTTCCATTTTGGAGGTGTAGAATTATTGTCTAACTGTAACATTTTATTCTAGAATCCCTGTTGAGAATAAATGAACACTAAACAATGAAAATGTTATGGTTCAGAATCGTTCACATGGCATTAACAATCTCAACTCAACTCAATTCATTATTCTTCCAGTTTTTATCAAATGACGGTTGATAAATTTTGATTATGAAGGTTGCCGCCCACATTTTAACTTCGTTATGATAAATAACGTGTCCATGTGACGTTTACTTCCATTGGGTGTGGAGTGCTATATATATTTAATGGTATCATTACTATCAACGTCAATAGTTAACGTTTTTGTTTGAATAAATTATAATTATTATAGTTGATCATTAGGTCCGGATTTTAATACATATATAATTTTCTCAGGGTATCTTAAAAGGTGCTTTCAAAGCACAAAATTCAATTCATGTAAAATAAAAAAAAAATTGTCCAACGAATTATATTCTTTTGGCCGCCGTAATTAAAACATGCCATTGTTGTGTTAAAATTTTTGATTTTATATTTTCAACTTAAATAACTTGGTAGAAAACTTATAGATTATAGAGGAACTTTTTTTAAAAATAAGTGGATAAATTTGTTTTTATAAGTACTAATACGTATTTTTTATTAAAGGAAAAATGGTCTAAATAAAATTTTCACCGTCGTTACCAGTTGAACATCGAATAAAAAATATTAATTTATTTCAAAATAACCAACCATAGAGTTGATTAATAAAAGAAGAAGGTGTAGAAAATGCAACCAATAATTCATTAAATTTCTGATGAGTTTATTTCAAATAAATAATTTTTTGTGCATTATTTTATCAGCAAAAAAAAATTTAAAATGTTTTTAATTAAATTTAAATTTTATACAATTAATTTAAGGTTGTTTAAAAATGTAATAATTTTACAAAATTATTACAACTCTTATGAAAGAAAAATATAGGACAAAGTTTCGTATTTTATTATAGAATATGGTAAAATAAAATTTTATATAATTAGTGTAAGTTTATAGAGTAAATATATAATACTATGTATATTAATTTATAATTAAATAATATATTTTTGCTATATAATTTAATAATATACTTTTCTTCAGCATTTGGATCAAAACATTATATATATATATATATATATAATTTTTCGTTTTCTAATGATTCATGCGATTCTTTTTTCTTTGTCGTTTCTGAGCATGACTTTAATTAGGAATTCGAATTTTTACAATTTTCGAATAAGATGGGTTCAACTAGATTATGTTTGGGTTCTCTTAAAGTGTTAATCATTAAAATCAGTCCAATGAGAGCTGAGAATTTTCATAGACAAATATAAAAAACATCAATGTACAGTAAAACTATTACCTTTTCATCGTAGCTAAAATAACAAATTAATTAATTTTACGCTCAGAATTCAAAATGTGTCAATTAAAGAAAAAGTTTTAATTTAATAACGTTGATATCAGAAATGTCTTATATTAATATAATATCTTAATATTAGGCTTTATGAAAAATGATTAATAATCTTATATAATTTTATGTAAGGAGGTAACAATAACATTTAACTCCCGATATCACTCTACTACTTAATCATTTTCAGTCAGATTTTTTAGTAGTTCTTTCGTTTTTAATTTTACCTCATTAACCATTTAAAAATGGGTTCCTTTTAATGATCTTAAAATATTTTGGGAATAAAAGAAAGCCACAAGGAGTCAGTTTGGTGAGTGGGGGTGATAGCTATACTAGGTATTTTAAAATACAAAATTTAAATAATAAAATTTAACTTAGTTTTTTTTATTCAAGTGTAATGGTAGTTTTAAAAATGTTTTAAGGATGACAAGCGAGGATTTTGAATGATTAATACATTTAGTAGGACATAAAATATTTAAGGAAGATACACATTTTTAAGGAGCTTTACTAGGAAAACCATTTTATGTTCTAAATTTCATCAGTAACAGCTACAGATTCAATTTTCTTCATTTCACGATAAAACTGACCCTTGCAGTTTTTTAATTTTGTTTTTTTATGTGGCCAAAATTTTCGATATCTCACACCAAGCATCATTTTTTTTAAATTTGATTTTCTATTCGACAGATATTGTATCCCATAGAACTTTTTTTCCGTAGTATAAATCAATATATTGATCACTCCACAGTTAAATAGCAAAAATAAAAATAAATTAAATAGTGGAATTGCATTAAAGTGAATAGTGTGCAAAATGAATTCATAAAATTGTTTACAAATTATGTCACAAAATTAAACCAGTTTGTATGTTTTAGATACATTTTTGTTAACAAAGTATACAAACTTTTATTGATGTTTACGGTATCTAGCAGGGAAACAAGATTTCGTTGGTTACAATGTTTATGACATTGTTGGAGACAAAATTTGAAGAACATTTAAGATTTTTGGTTGATGACAATGTCGTTAACTTTTGTTTTAAACATAATTTCTTAGGTGTAGACCGACCTTAACATGTTTCCTCAATTTATTTAACAATTCGTCTCTGCTATGTCTCTAATTTTGAATTGATGACTTTGCCGAATAATTTTATCAAAGTTTTCAGTATTATTGTCAGTTGAGACGTTCCAGAACGACTGTCTTTAAAGTCTTCCCTTTCAATAAAAAACCGTTTGTGCCACTCAAAAACACAAGCTCTTGATAAATAATCTTTACCAAAAATTTCACCTAACATGCGGACTGATTTAAGCATGTGTACATCTTTTTAGAAAAGTAAAAGGTATACCATCAGGACCTGTACTAGGAAAGGTGTCTAATGAACATTAGTAATCATAAATTTCACTTGAATCAATATTCCAGGTAATTAAATTATGATTAATCTTTGATGTTGATATAGGAATTTTTTTACACTCATTAAAATTTATCATATCTGATATATACACTAGAAAATAAATTAGTAAATAGTTGAGTTATTTTATTACTTGATATTATATTATACAAGATCTGGTATATTACCATTAGTTTTATTCAATAAATTAACATAATTCCAAAAAAGGTTAATATTAGTTTGTATCATGTTTTCAACATTGAATTTATTTTAATCATAACTACTAATTATTCTTGAGTAGGAAACAATTAAAATTTGGCCAGATTGGAAAATATCAATTTTATTTTTAGAGATAAATAAGCCAACAGTGTGATAAATTACATGAAAACAATTTTTTAATTACTTCTTCAAACGATAAGTTATTACTGAGGTCATAATTTATCCAGGAAATATAAAACCACAAATATTATTGTGTATTGATATATCTACAGTTATCTCAACACTCGTACCAAAAACAATAAAATATTTTATAATAATTATAACTTAGTAGATTTATATCATTTTTACAAAATAATTTTATGATTTGTTCCTTCTGTGCCATGTTATGATTTGAAGTGCAAATCTAAAATTCAAATGTTAATACTTTTGAGATATTTGCATCTTCGCTAACAGAATAAAAAGTCTTTCTATTATTTTAGTCATCATTTTTGTCATTTTAAATTCAAGTTTCTTTTTTCGGATTAGTAAATTTTTGATTACTAATTTTGTATACTTGAGACATATTTATTGAAATATTGATCTTTCTATTTTTTATATTAGATTTATAAAGAATTGATGTGATGTTTATTTAAAAATTTTAAATTAATTAAACAAATTTTAAATCTCTCTAATTAAATAACTCTTTTAGACAATTTATTTGAGAGTTTACATAATATTCAAAATAATTAATATCTACGTAATCTGACGTCAACGGCTCAGTAATTGAGAAGTATATTAATAGAAAAAATTAATATTTATGAGATAAAATTTCTAATTGGTCTTAAATATCAGGTTGGATGGCTTATTATTTTTGTGAAAATAAATGTGTTAACATGATGTTCGTACAAATCAAATACGAGTAAAGAATATTTGTGGGGATTATGTATTAAATTTAGTCAAACAAAGCATATAGGGTTACAAAATAAACATTCTTACAAATATTATTGAATAAGATCTAGAGAGGGAGAGTAAGACACGGGAAGAAACGAAACTAGTGAAATCGGAAGTAGGTATATCAAGTCTGTAGCTCGTTTTGTCCAAAGCATTTTATAACGTCCAGTTCAACTAGTGCAGCGCTCAGTGTTTTCGTATTCATTATTCTAATAATTTGACCGAAGTAGTAAGAATAATATTTAAAAAAATAAGTGTCTATAATACCACACATTTAAATAATTAAAAAAAAAAAATCAATTTCGTTCTATTTTCAGTCGATACGGTAAGATGGTTATTTTTTTTATATAAATTCATAGTTTTAAATAGTAATTTTTCTTTACGGTTTGTTGTATTTTCGGTTCTTGTAAATATGGTATTTATATATTATATTGCAACTTGATATTTTTCTTAAACAATTTTAATATAAAAACGATAGAAGAGATTAACAAACGAAGAATAGTATATTTAAAGTTTTTATTATTATTATTTGCACTTTTAATGAACTTGGGGCACATTTTGTTTAATTTATTTTTAAATTTAAGAAACTTTGTTGTTTAGATTATTTATATTATATTTAATATATAATAAGTAAAATTTGCATGTATTGTAAGTTGAACTCTCATAAGATAAAAAATTGAATAT
>NW_026099575.1:38377306-38414134 GCF_025091365.1 Daktulosphaira vitifoliae | reverse complement strand
ATATATATATATATATATATATATACGTGTAGCTTATACAGAAGTCACATAAAACAGACTTGGTTATATGTTCAATTAGGATAATTATGTACATTAAATTTTAGAGAAATAGTATAAATTATAAATTTATTTAGATAAACGATTTGTTCTTCTAAATCCTCTGCACAATTTAAAAATCGTGTTACACACAATTTTATTTTGCGAATTTAACTTAGTTGAATAGAATCAAAATCCATTAGTGACCACCTCTAATTGTTCTAAAAATCACAATAAAGCTGAATTAAGTTTATTAAACAAACAAATTTTTTATTATACTTATAACATACTTCATAGAAGTATTCTTAATAACATAAATAATATTTTTTATCTGTAAGAAAACATCTTTATCAATTATTGCGTTTTATTTAAAATAAAAGTTTAATTGACTTAACGAGTTAAGTTAATACAAGCGCTAGTAGGTTTGCCAGATTATCATATTCATGATCAAATATTTTCCTTCCGAAACATTTTTTTATGCAACAAAACATGATTTTTCAAGTATAAAAAAAATGTATGACATAAATATACACTATTTAATCTTCCGAAAATATATTTTTATGTAAACTAGTGAAAATTATGCATATGAATGTCTCCACAACAAAACCGCGTATATCGATCATTTGAATTTTTTTTTTTTGGAGAAATACACATTTAAAGTGTGACAAACATTATAAGAGTTTTTTGATAAATGTTAATTTTTCAAAAATTTGTCGACCTATTAGAAAATTTTATTAAAAAAATTATTTAACAAAAAAATATAAAAAAATATACGAAAATTTGTCGTTAAATGAACCCAAATGATATTACATTAACGTAAAATCTAAGTATCTCCTTTGAGCTAAAAATTGCAACATAACTTTTGCTTATTAAATCTTTTATTTCCAGCCTTGTATGATACATATCTTGCGAATGAGTTGCTTAAATTAATCGAATCGTTTTTACAAAGAAATTGACATATAGTAAGTTATAGATCAGTATAAATTATCTAAGTTACTCGTTTTTTGTATGTTGAAATAACTTAGATTTGATTTTTTTGTTTATTCAAAATTCAGCTTAATAACCATTAGATAGTACTATCCTATTATTACATATTATACAAAAACTTCTTGAATATTTGAAAGTTTTTTTTTTTTCAACGTCCAAGTAGTGTTTTTTATTATATCCCTTTTAAAAATACATACGATTTTCGTTAAGTTGTATTTAAAACTGTATTCTTATAAGAATTCAAATTTAAAATTCTAAATAGATTATATATGAGAACATATAAAACAATTACCAACAAAATTCTTCAGCGTTGTAGCGAAATATATTTAGTGCATTATAATGAACAATGACCTTAAAAAAACATATACAGCGTATTGAAGACAATAAAAAAGTGTGAGTTTACTTATTCAAAGCCATGATCAATATTAATGGTCACATTATGTTATGGCTGCAAGTCACTAGTCCAGTGATTTGAGGAGAAACCCTGTAATTGATTGAATGGCAAATTTAATATAACTATTAGAAGCATGTTTAACACGTGTAATTGTTTGTCGTTAAAATATTGTTTTACCACTTTCGGCAATGATATTTAGATTTTTTCACTTCTCATTACATTTGGTATGTTTTGTTTACCCTATTTCCTGGACAAGGGTCACTTTCACCTAGGAATATTAGCAGTAGTAATAATAATGATGGTAACATACTCTAGACATCAACGACACCTCGTTAAATATCATGTCAATTCACACCATGTCAAATAGACATTGTCGAGAATAGAAGAAGATAATATAAACGTTCAAACTTGGAATCATAACATAACATAGCGTGTGTGAATTACCGAAACGTAAGGAGCAATTACTTGTTGTACAATAGTTAATAAATCATAATTCAGTAAAAAATAACTCATCGATTCGCTACGGCGTCACGTGTTTATATGATTTTTACGAATATTATTCGCAACAACGACAGAAGGACATTTTGCATACGACGTTATGTGTAAGAGCGTGGAAACGAAAACCGATAACAATTTTCGAAAAATTCAGCGTCGTTCAAAATGAAATCCGTTTATTACCTTTAAAACGTTACTCGTGTGCTATCAATGTCAGAGGATGGTCTTATTTCAAAGAAAAAATCGACCGTCATGATTCAGTTTCTGGGCCCATGGTCACTTTTTGCTCAACATATTAATTTCTATTATTCTATGCTTTTCGTTGCAAAAATTCCGAAGACCGTTCTGCACGGGGCCACCGTACTCACATCTGGGTCACATCAAACCAAATATAATTATTGTTATAATAATGAAAACTATCATAATGAAAACAAACGTTAAAGACAATGTCGCGGTTGCGCAAGATGCCGTAAGAACAATCTGAACGAGACCATAAAATTATAAAGACTTTAACGAACGGTTTTTTAAATAATTACTATTATTGAAACCGCGGCAGCCGCTCAAGAATGCGGCCGCTCTTTGGAATCGGCGGCTGTAACGGTCAGTGTGCTGTTATTATTTTTCTGACCGATCGGTTGTTACAAGGCCGTGGGCGAAAAGCTTTTTTTGCGAAATCCGCGTCGAACGTGATGCTGTTCCAAGGGGAGACAATCACAAGTCGGTTTTTGGACGTTCTTCAATCGTTTTGTCGTGTTTGGGAATTTCGCAAATCGGCACGGAGAATCGCGAAATCAGATTCGAGTTTTCTCTCATTTTGAACTCGACCCGACTTAACCCGCCATTTGTCGTGTCCCGAAGAGATGTGTTAACAAAAATCGCCTGCCCACGTGCGCCGCAACGTTGCGTTGTGCAGACGATTAAGAAATTAAGGTGTCCGCGAAACGACAACAAACGAATGGTAAAAAAAGCGTTGCGCGCGCCCCGTTTTGAAAATGCCCACTACCAAGTGCACGGTTACATAACAGCGACTATAACAACTAATAATAGTAGGAGATTAAGAAAGTTTTATCTGATTTTGGACTATTCGAACGAATGCAATGGCACAGAGAAAAGTAAAAAAATCAAATAAATCCGTCTGCTGAGCACACACGATGTGTACTCTATTGATAATATTATCGGACGGATTTCATCTGGACAAGCGAACCGTGACGATCTCGAGTGCATTTTTTCGTCCGCTGAATAACAATAGTCGTTACGAACAATTAATAATAACAATATCGGCGGCACTGCTGCCGTTTTAACGTACACGTTTATCATGTCTGTATGTGTTTTGTTGCGCAGGTACTTGATATCCAACAGAGATGACAATGCTGCGACCGGTGGTCATCGTACCGTATCTACTCGTGTTCTTGTTGTCTGTCTCCGTACGTGCGGCACACGATTCAAGCGACGCCGACGACGACCATCATTATGTAAGTAATGCACAACAATTTATTATCACGTACATTGCACTGCCGCCCATTGTTTTAAGCCCGGCAAATTTTTCCTCGCTGCCATTTCAGTTTTTTTGCCGCGTTACACTTTTTAAACGTAATCGCTGCTGTTCACGATCGCAGCGTTGCTAATGAAACACACAATACCTGATAAATGGGCGCTCAGTAAATTACACACTCGATTGGAAAAAATTCAAACGCAACGGCACACCATTACAAAGGGCGTGTGTTCTGTCATACAAAGTAAATAAATAGCAATTGTTTTATCGCGCCAACGTGTCCCGTACCTCGACCGTCTTCTACTGCTGCGTCCGACAAATGTTTTAAACTGTTAAACATTTTGCAATGCTCGTTTAATTGTTTTCGGAAATTATACACGTTCGCGTTACGGCATATAAATCATATTACCGTTTGTGTAATCGGTTGACGACGAGACAGAGGATACGGTATCGGTTTTTTTTCATTTTGTCGCCATTGGCGAGCTCAACTGTTGTTTTAACGAAAACAGTACTGTTAATTAGAAAAAAAAAAATGATTTTTTTTTCTATTTTGAGGACGTAGTCGAAAGAAAAATCTCAAAGTTGTGTAACGGTAAATTACTTGTCACTAAAATAGTCTCGGGTTTCGTGTAAACCAGTTTCGGTACTTTAGGCCGGTCGGTGGGTAATTAGTAGTAGTTCTGCGTTTTAATCGAGTCTAGAATCTTGGGAAACCGTTGTCGGAGAAGGCGCGTACTACAATGGACAAATTATAAACAAATAATTATTGTGTCTATTATCGAAAAACGTTCTTATGCGGTTGTGAGACTTACCACACGCGTTTCGTAAATAATAACGTCCTGCGGATATTTCAGAAACTTTAAACATCATGTCACATGAACACTTTGTATAATAAATAGTTACACAATATTTCGACGGAATTTTCTAAAACATGAAATCCCACACGCGAGATATCATCCAGTTAATATTGGTCTTGGTGTTTACGAAATCTCGAGCGCATTTTTCTGTACAGAATGCAAACGGGCGCAGTGATTAGTTTTTTAAACGGAAGGCGGGATAGTTGAGCGATTTCATTGCAATAATTACCGAGTTATTATTTGAAAAAAACAACGCATTAATGACGCGTATATAATCGTAGAACTGTTATTTGAAAAAGTCAACTAAATGATACGTTGGTTTTTTGCGTAATACACGAACAAGATAATATCGAGTACACTGTTTTTTAAGCACAGTACTGTTCGTTGATTTTCTATACCTTTGCTTATAATCGTTGTGTTTTGGAGCCGTTCCGTGTCACTAATACACACACATACATATGTGTAACATACGATTGTTTGGTTTTTCAGAGCGTGCCTAGCTACCATTTCAATTATGGTGTCAAGGATATGCACACGGGTGATCTGAAGAGCCAATGGGAGCGCAGGGAGGGTGATGTTGTCAAGGGATCCTACAGCTTGATGGAACCAGACGGGTCAATTAGAACTGTAGACTACACGGCCGACAGTCGCAACGGATTCAATGCGGTCGTAACCAAAAGTGGCCACAACGTCCATCCAGTGAAAAAGTACGCACCGGTACAAAAACCGGCGGCGTTCAAACCGTCAGCACCGTCCAAGTACCCGCCGCCGTTGAATCGCTACTACGCGCAACCGACTGCACACCAAAAGGCCGCCGCTTCCGTTGATTACATAGCTTATCTCAACAACGGTTTGAGAGCTGTGTCATACGAATCGCCTAAATATTACGCAACCGCCCCACCTGCCGCGCCCAGTCCACAATACTATTCCGCGCCCAGTCCACAATACTATTCCGCGCCCAAACACTACTACGACTCTATTGACGCGTCGGCCTTTGAACCACTCCTTCCGTCGCCCTCGTCGACGGTGTCGTCTGTCGTTGCCAAGTCCGGACCCGTCTTGTTCCCAGCCGACAACTCGACAACTACTGTCCCATCGCCAAAACTGGCGTCCGCACCGACGCCCATCACTTTGCTCAAATATGTACCAGAAGACAACGGACAGCTGTACAACGACTACTACACGTAAAATAAACGTCGACCATTTTTTATTTCACTTCATTTAACTATCGTGTTTGCTGTATACAATTTTAAATAGTCTCGCGGGGAAACACCGTACTCGTCCAATATTTAGTTACAATTTTTCAAGTATTCAAAATAAAAATTTTCAATGTATTCATTGCCAATGCGTCGCGATGTCATTATTAGTAGTATGTGGATGCCCAAAAATTCGATAAGTTATTTTTAGTTTTCCATATTATGTTTTTTTAAGAAATTTATATTCAAATCAAAGTGTGAAATTAGTAAAACTTTATCAACTATTCGCTTAAAGAAATCAAATGTTATTCCTCAATACTATAAACGCGTTGGGGTTTGCCAAAAAAAAAATATCCAGGAAACTAAACGACTCTTTTACTTGAATGTATTATGTCAATAGATTAAGTAAATTAAAAATACTCGTAAGTGTATTAGATTTAAGGCGTAACGAAGTGCAATATTTTTGTTATAGTTATTATTTTACTTAGATATTTAATATTATTATTTTTCTACCTATTTATATGACATTTTTTTGTATTTTTTTAAATTTAAAGTGTAATTAAACATTTTATTTTTTAACTTTTGTTGTTTTCTTATCGTTTATGTGTTTACGAAGACCACAAGTGTTTGTATGTTACGTCATGCGATGACAAAAATGCAGTTAGGGACAATGGAAAGTAATAGTTAAAGAGGTTTCTCTTTAAGTGAGATAAGATAAATTACGTTAATTTACTCCAGTAAGAAAAGTACATCTAATTTATTTAAACAAATCATCTCATAATAATAATAGGCTTCGTTTTTTGAAGTTTAAACCCGTTTACAGATTTTATAGAATAAATTAAAGTTAAACCGATTTCTATTATTTTGAGTGTAATCGAAATATTATTCAAAAAATATAAACATACCTACAGGTAAAGGCGTTTCACTTTTTTCCAATTAGTGTAAAAAAGGTAAATATTAATTAAACCATCGAGTTTTAATTATATAATTTCTTGTAAACTTATCAAACATGAAACATTTAAATGAGAAATCCAGTTAAAGTGAAATAATTTTATACAAAATCTCTTAAGCTTATTTATTTTTTTAATTGAACATCAGATGTCTGAAAATTAGTTTTACATAATTAAGCCAACTTCTGATGCATTCATTTTTTCTTGATAAAATAATAAATTTTTATATTTTAAATGACTTTCTAAACAGTCAACAAGTTGCACTTAATGTGAAAATTTTTGATGCGTTGCTCAAATATTTCATTACAATCTACGGATTATGCTAATTCAGATATTCAAGATGTTTAAGATTTTACAATAATCTATAATGCAGTTAATATAAAATATAACAGTAAAAAACAAAAATAATCGGATACCAACAATTTAATAATACGATAATGTTCTATGAGACTTCGAGATTGAATCTCACTAGTTAAAAAACAAAATAAATTATAGTTTCTGCGAATTCACTCGCTCTAATTGTTTGTACACGTCACAATAACATTATATATTATTGTGAAGTATAATACTCATACTTGAAGAATATAAATGATGTAATAATGAATGAGAGACTTCTGAAGTATGTAATCGAACGGTTTCAGGAAGTTTTCATAAACAATTACGCAGGTAAATTTTGGGTTTTACATACTTGTTGCTGATTTCTTTTACACTTCTAATTATGAAAAAAGAAGGTTTTGTGACTTTTACTGTATTTTAAACCTGTTTATTATATGAAAAAGTCAACATTTTTTTATGACTTTGAATAATTATCGTTATCATAGTGTTAAAATGTTATAAACGTATAAATATTTTTAGTATCAGTCCCATAAATACTTTAAGAGTACAGGGAAAAAGGTGAAGTTCATTTATATATATTTTACAGAAAAGAAAAATCTAAGTTATAAATTCCTATAATTTTATCAGTAAAATTTGTCCCCAATGGATTTCATTGCTTGATACTACCACTAAAAAGCGTGTTAAAAAAAAAAAAACACTAAAAAGCTATTGGATTTAAATTAAAAATTAAAATAGAAAAAATAATGAACAACTACCATTTTTGCCTTATACCCTTTAAGGTATAAGTGACCTTTGGGGTCAGCCAAGTAGTTGTTATTGGAATCCAATAAAACATTACAAAATATACCACAGTTTCTTTAATTATTTTAAAACCTCTGCATCATCTTTAAAATGATTCGAGCGACTAAAAAGACTGTAAAAGTTTATCGTTAAACAGCTTTTTGAAACTTATGAGCGACTTAAATTAAATATGGAAAAATAAATTTGAATGAAAACTGGAAATTTGTTTTCCAAGTTCGACTCGAAGACAACAAAAGGAAAAATCTATCTTTCCAGTAAGTTAATTAATATGCAAATAATTTTGCAGTGAATGTATACGGTAGCCGGCGGTCGTAGAAAACAGACAGTTAGTATGTAATTACAAATACTTATAATATCAGGTGCAAAATCTATCAAGTAATAATTATAATTATAAAACATATAAGACACTAGGAGACTTAATTTTTACCGTTGAATAATTACCTACTACGATAATTAATTGATACGTTATTAATAACGTAATTTGTTCTACGCTAATTAGTGCAGATCTTCACGTGGTAAGTAAAGTAGGTATATTTTTTTGCGAATATTCGACCGGTTCTCAAACGTACTGTCTGGATAATTAAGACAGTTAATATGTATCAGGACTTGTGTAACACAAATTAAACGAGACGTTGAGCCGTAACCGGATGCATTTTTCCGGTTATGATTTTATGTTCTTGTGCGCATGTATTTTTTTTTAAGACTGCTGTTCTTAAAACACGTCCGGTTCCCATCATCGTCCCGAAATGTGTAATATAAAGTATTAATACATTATTACGATAACTTGACCATCATCCGCACAAGTTATTTTACGTTTAATTACACTA
Organism: Daktulosphaira vitifoliae; assembly: GCF_025091365.1. Lineage (NCBI taxonomy): Eukaryota > Metazoa > Arthropoda > Insecta > Hemiptera > Phylloxeridae > Daktulosphaira > Daktulosphaira vitifoliae. The sequence continues at coordinate 38,405,763 of NW_026099575.1, read as the reverse complement.
CTTTGTGTTATGCGATTTTGAAAACGCCATGTTTACTCTAGAAATGAACGAAAAGAAAATGACGCATTCATACGAAGAAAAAAAAAACAGGAAGAACGCTCTCAGTTTTTATGATCAAAACTTGTTATGAGCATGAAAAAATCAGACTTCATTGTTTGATATGATTTAGAACAGAATGCATAATACTTAAAAAATCAAAATTAAAATGAAGCACAAAACCTATTTGATTTTATTTTCTGTTAAGAATTTCTTTTTGAAAAATCATACACAAACTGAAAGTAATTTAATATTTGTCTTAAATTTGGTGAATCTTTTACAAAGCTTAAACAAGTCAATAAGTTAAAGTTCAATTAAACTTTTTAACTTGATCGAAAAATTTAGATTTTACATTAACTTAATTTCAATTTAATTTCTCTTATGTATATTTCATGACTAATTAAAATATATTTTTAGTATTTAACGTGAAATAAAATACGAGTTTTTGATATGGAAATGATCATATGACGTAATTTCGACTAATTGATACAAATATAAAGAAATTATTTAAAAATAAAAGTAGGTTATTGCCTAATTTGGGGAAATCTTAAGTTTTTTTCTATGGAAAAAGTACTTGTTTTATTAATATTAAATATTAAAACTTAACTTGATAAGTTAAATAATACACTTTTAATAATTTTAAAGTTTTTTATGAGAACTTTATGTGACGTATATGTTATAGACCAAAAATATTTCAATTATCTTAATAACTTTTGTTTGTAATTATTAAAAATATTCTGAAATAAATTTGATTTCCAAAAAAGAAACAGCTATTATTTTTGTTGTACTAACATTAGTTTTAATATAACGACTTGGAAAAGATAAAAAATACGCATCATTCCAATAGATTAATTACCATCTGTAGCACTATTTTTATTTAAGTCGATTGTATTTGAATTTTACCATTAAAATTGGTTGACAAATATTTGTATACTGATATGTACAATCTGATTCTCTTGGCTAATAATTATTCAATGATTTATTGCAAATTGAATTGTGAACATATTAATTCATCATCCCAATGAGGCTAAAAGGTAAGTTCTATAAGACTGCAGTGAGACAAACTATGTTGTCTGGGTCTGAGTGTTGAGCGATTGACAAGAATGTAAAGTAGAGAATCAGTGTAGCAAATTATAATGTTTAGATGGATGAGTGAAGTGATGAGAGAAAATAGGATAAGGAATGAATATGTAAAAGGAAGCATATGAGTATCATCATATTATCAGGTGAGAGAAATCGGAAGCTGTAAGAACAGTTATGGAAATGAACGTTGAAAAAAAAAGAGTAAGAGGAAGAACGAAAAAGAAATGGTTGGATATAATAGGGGCGATACGAGGACTGCTGGCTTTTGTATAAAAAATGGTTTTAAGTGAAGTTTTAGGACATGAATAGCCGGACATTAACTAGTTGGGATAAAGGCGAGAGAGACGAATAAGATCCCATTATATTTAATTATTATGAATAATTAAACATTTGAAACAATTCATTTTTACTTTACTGAATTGGTTTTGATAAGCTTCTGACCTTTCATTAAATTCTTTTATATAAATTATTATAAATTTTGATTACAGACACATTTTATGATTTGACCATAATTTGGTTTTGTGTTTTGTGTTTTAGGAATTAAAGCGACTGGTACACTGAATCGGATATGAAAATTCGAATGGATAAAATAAATACAAGAATTAACATGTAATACCTGCCGAGACACAGTTGAATAAGAACTCGAATTTAATTCGACCTTAGTAAGTTATAGAAAATAACTTTAAGTGAGAAAATGCAATAGCTGTCGATGCGTTGGTGTCTTATGCAACTACATTGTTTGCGCGTGTTCGTTTTTACGGATCGTTTGCGTTCGACTAACATCCCACACGGCCTTGAACAACATTAAACCAGGTTGTCATTTGGAGCAAAGGTATTCAACTGTGGTCCATGTACACACCGAGTACAGTAGCTGGAAATCCTTTTATTGAAATCCGTTTTAGATCCCTATCAGTCCGTGTTAAAACCATAATTGTTTGATTAAAAATAATAGGCTAATATGTAAAACAATTGCTCTTCAGTTACAACAAATGAGAACGGCGTGTACATAACTCGACCAAAGATCTGTTAAACTCGTGACTGGTGTACCGCGTTTTCACCAAATAAGACAATTCAAACAACACAAAACGTTGTGAAATTTAACTTTTATGTATTTTCGACGTGTGGGGTTGACCATACGGAGGAAAAATATGTGGTGACCAACATTTCGTTATCAATACAATAATCGCGTTGACTGATTATAGTTATGATTGACTAATTATTCGTCGATCCCAATGAAATTATCTACGAGTATTGTAAAACGCTAAAAATTAACTATATAATTAAATCTAAAGACCTCAAGGATCAAATTAATCTTGATATAAAACTTTCTGGGTTTTTGATAATGACTGTTAAGCTTAAGTTAAATTTGTCTTCGATGCACATGACTCGGTGTAGGCGGAAGGTGTTTTGTTTATTTGACGAGTACTCAATATGCTTATTAATAATCAAGTTTTCTGATTTCTATCGTTTTTTATTATAGTAGACGTCGTACTTGCTGCTAAAGTTGAAGCAGAATCTGTTGTTACGTTTATTGCAAAGAGTTTAAGAGTTTTTATTATCACTAACTAATACGGAAAAATGATTAATTTTTTTTTTGCTAGCGATTGTAAAAAGTATTAAGGAACAATAATTACAGTTGTACTATTTGTTACACGTGCGGTCGTGTAAATATCTTTACTGCACGTGCCTTATTCATACAATAAAATAATGCAATAAACACAGTCGGATTTACTTTCATCGTAATAGTTCTAAAATCTTGTCAGTAGAGTTTCAAAGGAAAATACCGGAAACGAATGATATCCGACGAGATGCTTGCATGTATATTTTTGTTCAATTTACACACGAGTACATGACGAGAGTTTCTACACATAGAAGAAATTCAATAAATGTGTGTAATAGTTAATTGTACTGTATTGTTTTTACTATATTGACTTATGATGTAATCGTAACACGCGAGGTTTGCCAATAAAATGGGTGCGCACTGGAAAATGTTATGAATTCATAAGGTTCGGCATGTAATATATTATTATTTACATGTTTTGTAAACAATATGATATCCAGTCCGGAGTACTGTATGGCACCCATTGATCCTTAATCCGATAAAAGCAGAAAAAGGAATGTGTACTTAATTGGTCAAATTAAACAAGTCCAGATGTGATCAAGGCAGAAAAAATTGACTACATTATCAAAAAATGACTAAAAATGGTTTTATATAACACTGTAATGCTGATAACGTGAACGGAGAAGAGTTAAAATTGATTAAATCTGAGATATATTTATAAAAAGTGCGTCTATGTAACGGCGGAACTATCGTGATTGTCGAGATTGAACATTGATTATAGTTTAGCGTGCTTGGTGGTCGGTGCAATTAAATTAAAAAAATAAAGCACACATGCTATTTAGCAACATGCAAAATAATAACATACGTGTGATCACACAGAGACGCGAATAATTAATAGCTATGTAGATGATAAATCTAGAAAGGAAACTGCAACGGAAAAATACTCCATAATAAATCTCTTTTTAATTTACTCGAGCTTAATTGTTTGTTAGCCGAGGCGGAAATTAAGTATAATGTTGCGTTTGTATGTTAATTCTGTTCCGAGAAGAATAATTAAACGATATGTTTTAAAGAGTTCATATGGTTCGTATTAAAATTTGTTTTCGTTCTTTTAAACGTCCAAACCACAGACATTGCCGCAAGAACAATCATCAATAGAAATTAAAAACCGAAAAGTTCAATTCAGACGGGAAAAAAGTATAAAACCGTTTTGCTCCGCGTCAATGAGCCATGAAACGTGTCGACCTTCCATCGATTACAACTGAACTCATTTGTCTGGTACCGTTGCAAGTACACGGGGTAGCTTGACACGAAACAAATTATTTCTTTTTCAAATCATCAGTGCTTTCACTAAAAAACATTCCGAGTTGATACACATATAGGTTATCCCATCACGTGTATTCTGCCATTATTATTATTACATTATGTGTCCTCCTATAGAATAACACATCACACTATGTTTTACGTAATTAATCGAAATCGCGTCTATTTATTATACGTTAAAGTGAAGTTTTATTTTTGGCAAATATTTACTGTTTGGATTCCGGTCACGGATGACGTTTTCACTTTTGTGAATACTAGACAAACGACGGTTCCATTGTCAAAAGAAGACAATGATGATTAAAGTGTTTTCGCGTACAAAAATTCAGTTCAATTCACAAAGCTATTGATAATCCTTCACAAGTACAGTACTGTCGGACGTGATAGTTTTGTTGAAATAATATGGAACCAATTAACGCGATTTAATTAATTAGACTAACCTGGGCTTTAAGTGTGCACTTTTTTCTATCGCATTTAACTTGTAGTTTGTGGTAGTTATAAAATTATTTTTTTTAGTTACACAAATTTTCAAAAAATTAAAATTAAGTTATAATAATGAAATTTGAACATTATTTAATGAGTTATATATCCAAATAAAATAAAAGCTTACTAATGCCAATCAAATAAATAAATAAATAAATATTCAACCAGGTTTTTTATTTTACCTAAAATAGTAGTTTCGTATTAAGTAATTTGGCAAAAACTAATTGATTAATTATTTGAATTTAGTAAAATATGCCAAAAATTGTTTGCAAAATAAAATTGTCTCATTACTCAATATTGATTAATAAAAATATTCTATATCCAACTAAAATTATTTCAAGTCTTATAAAATTGTAAAACAAGCTTTATATAAATAACAATATAAACAACAAAAATGGTCCAAGAATTGATATTTATCATTTGGTTGATGAATATCAAATCTTATTCAATACAGAACAATATTAGTTCATAACTACAAAATTAAATTGTTTAAATATTGGATTCTTATCCAAATTTACTCTCTTTATCTCGCAGACGGTAAATTAAACTTCAACGAATGCCTCTAAAGAAATTCATATACTTGGAATATTGATCATCATTCGAAGTATGGGTTTTGTTCAGGTACGTTAATTATTTGAGATTTCAATAGTATTTAAGTGATATTACATTTATCTGTTGATTGATTTGTCTTTGACTAGTTAATTATGAATCAGTCTTCAAAAATGTTACCATAACAACAGCTTCATGTTATTTTATGAATTAGACTTTTCTATTGGTTTATCGGTAAGTAGTATAAAGTTTATGATAATAATTTTCAATGTTTGGTTCAATATTAATATATATATACAATATTTGCTTAGGTCACCGAAATAAATAAAAGTGATGTCACAGGTCATGAATATTAATTGATGAAACTATTTCAGGAAAATGATAATAGGTGTTGATTAAAAAGAAAGTATCTAATGAAAAATTGTAAATTTACACAAATGTGTACACATTCTTAAAAAGTATAATATATTTCTATAAGTGTTGTGTTTACGACGTGTAATAGTGCAATTGTTAAATAAAATGTTAATAAAAATTTGCATTATAGTCATACTTAAGATTATAAGTTGATTATTATAAGTTGAATTAAAAAATTTTACTGGCTATTTAATAAACGAAGTTGCCTGGGATTTATTTTGCAAACCTTATTTTAAACAGTGTGACACAAAATGTTTTATTGCTTCAGATTAGTTGTTATGAACTGTTTATAAAGGTCAACTACGTTTATACGTAAATCGTTAAATCAATGAGACTTTGTATAACTTTATCAACTATTTAAAAAATATTACAAGAGATGATTTTTAACACATTTTCAATAATTTTTTATAGATAGACGCTTAATCATCATCATCATCGATGTAAAAAAAAATATTGAAAACTTGTTTTGACCACATAACGGCCTCTTAGAGAAGTTAATAGTATAAACATAAGGGCTATTATGACACTTAATAAAAATAACGAGCTACAATAGTAAAAATAAACATTAATTAGAAAATTTGTATAACGGGAAACTTTCTACATCATTTAAATAATAAGAGTATCATCTTTCTCCCTCTTGCTTTTTTTGCTACATTTAATAAAATATCGTTTAACGTTTTTACACGCAATCCATTTTAAGCGTTTTGGATGTGCTTCGGGTCGTTGAATTGGCTATTAATTAAAACATCAATTATCTGTTATGACTTTTATTGCTCACCATCAGATATTTTATGCGTAATTTCTTTCTCGCAACTGATTTCTTTTTGCGTTTCTCACAAATACCTGTCCATTGCTTTTAATATTTCTCAAATACTGAAGATTTAAAATTTCATGTTTTAGATTGCATAACAGACACTGTAGAATCTGTTATATGTAAGCCATGAACATTCTATTAAGATTTTTAGGGCTTTCAGATGTTTAAAGTCTTAAATAATTTAAACTAGTTGCGGGAAATTTTGTATAAATAATTACTGTTATTCGTGAGAATATCACATTGAACAAAAAATAAATTTATGTGTTACTCGTGTTGTTGAGAAAAACATTTATATGAATTTCGTGCAAATTTTGCATTTTTATGTTCGTTTATTCATCTAACGCTTAGATTTATTAAATATGAGAAATTACTTATTCTACAATAAAGTTTTTACAGTTAATTATCTTGTAATAAATACTAATAACAGTATTATATAATAAAATATAATTTTTCATTTGATTATTAATTATTTTATTATATTTATATTTCTTAGTTATGGACATGACTCAAATAAAAAATTTGTTCGATAATTACAGACACTGTGTATTTATGAATCAGAGCATAGTAGTAGAAATTTGTGTAACTGCTGTGATCGAAGTACACTCTAGTATAAAAATATTTTTTAAGACTAAGGGTTGTATTTATAGTTGATTCTTAAGTTTAATTTAACTTATTCTTAAGCATGCTATTTTTATAACATAAATACATCTTATTTGTAGTAAATTTGGTCCTAAAAGAGTTTTTCCAGATTTTCGCACATTAAATTTTTGTTCATAATAAAAAAAGAAACGCGATAGACTTAAAAAAGAATTTTCAATTTTTTTTTTTATACAAAATTAATTTTAAGTAGCTCATTGTATCTATAATTTTATATTGAACACTATTGATCATTCACATTTTTCAATAAGATTATTTTTGGGCTTTAGACGTTTTTGTAAGATATCCATAAAAGTTGCTGTGAATTCTAATCACACTAGTTAGAGTGCGCTGTTATCATTAATGTACGGTATATTTACATTTTAAAAATATGGACTAATCAAACATTTTTTTTTATATTCATTTTTTAATTTTAATTTTTATATTTTAAAAGGTTTCTTGGTAATGAAAATAAAAATTTTTGATTTTAAAAACTTTAAAAATGTAATAGTTTTTACATTATTATATCAATGATGATTTCTAAATATGTTAAGATCTGTAATTTTTTATATTAACATAATTAATTACATTATTTTAAATAAAAATAATAATAGTTAAAATAAACATTTTGTATTTTATTTTTTTTTAACATAGATATGTTTTTTTGTGTAGTTAATAAATATTTGTAAAAATCGATAAAAAGATATATTATCGTGAGTAAGGCACTTCAATTTTTCCTGTTAAAACTGATAGATTTTGAAATTGTTATTTTATTTTTAATACGATTTATCAAAGTTAAAAAAAAAAATATTTTAGCTTCGATGCGAAGCTGAGAAGGTATTAATTTTACTATGATGTGTGTTTTTTTTTTGTATATGCTCAATCTCAGCTCTCGCTGAACCGATTTTGATGAAAAATATGTCAAAAGATCACAAATCGTATATAGTCGAAGACATTACCCTCAAAATTTGAAAAAAATCCCTTGTTCCCCGTAAACGGGGTAAATACCCCAAAAAATTACAAATTTAAAAATCGCTAATTTTCAATATTTTTTCAATTTTTTTTACTTACAATTGCCATAACTTTTTTTAAAAATGACCGAATCAATATAATTTTTTCTTTTTAGACACCTTAGGTATTCACCTATCATTTTTAATATTTTTGTAAATATTTGACCCTTTACAAGCCCACAGGAATGGTTTCAAAATGGTAACTTTTTTACAAAAAATTGACTTTTTCAGCTTAACTTTTGAAAATGTTCCGGAAAAACTGATACTTTTATATATACCTGCAATTAAAGCTAATGTAATATACTTAAATTTGAAAAAAAAAAATTAACCTCTGGACTTGTCTTCATGGTGAAAATGACTACCGTATGCATAAATATGCTATTTTTTTGAAAAAATTCTTGATATTACATTTTACATTTTTTAACATTATGTTGCTATAACTTTTTAAAAAATACATAAATCAATTCTATTCTCTAACAATAAATACTTTATATATACCTCTTTCATTCGATATACTTTTTTTTTTAATTGGACTTTTTCCCTTTATACAGTGAGGGTGCAAACCTTTTAAAATGTGTATAGAAAGTAGAACTTTTTCAACTTAACTTTTGAAAATGTTCCGGAAAGACTGACACTTTTATATATCATATCATAAATTAAAGCTTATGTAATATACTTCAATTTGAAAAAAAAAAATTTGACCTCTGGATTTGTCTTCATGGTAAAAATGACTACCGTATTCAAAAATATGCTATTTTTGTGTTAAAATTCTGGGTTTTGTATTTTATTTTATTTTAAAATACCTGACAAGGGGAGTACAGATTTTCATAAATATTATATAAATAAAAAATTAATATAGCATAGAAAGTTAAACTTATTTAAATTTATATGCTTCTTTTAAGTCGAAAAAAATAACTTTGAAATTTGAATTAGCTTAAATAGCTAATTTTTACGGTTGCCGAGTAGGTAAAATTTATGTTTTACAAGCTTGGGGTACGAAGTTCCAACCCACGTATGGCAATGAATTTTTTGCATNGGGTACGAGGTTCCAACCCGCATATGGCAATGAATTTTTTGCATTTTTTCTTAATTCTTTTTAAGTTAGTATAAATTTTAACTCGTTTGATTTTTATCTCATTTAGATTCAATAACTTCAATAAAGATCAAGGATCCCATCACTTTAGTCGCCCCTTGCAAGAAGAAATTTCTTATTCGTATTAAAATTATTTTACTATATTTTAAGTTTTCGCTTCGATGCAAAGCCGAGAAGATATTTTTTTGTGACTATCATTTATTTTCTCTGCTCTAACTTGACCTACTTTTTTCAACAATACGTCAAATTACTACAATTCGTATCTAGTTGAAGATATTACCCTCAAAAATTGAAAAAAAAATTGTAATTTATCAATTAAACAGTGAGTTATTCCATGTTATCCATAAAGACAATTAAAACATTTATTTCTAATGTTTTCAAAGTATTTATTGACGAATTAAGTTTGATATGATAATTTAATATGATAGGTTTCAATTACAAAATTAAATAATTTTACTTTGTAATTTACTAATTTTTTTACTCTATTTGTGTTAAAATAAACTACTAGACTATAATATTCCAAATTTTTTGGTAACATGTTGCTATATAAATCATTTCTAAAAAAAATGATTGTTAGTTTCTCCTGAATTAATAATGAATTTTTACAATTATAATCAAATTTTATTATACGCTCAATTGAGTAAATCTTTTTAACAATTTTGTTTTGATTGGTTCATTTAGTTAAAGTAAATCATTAAAATTAATTAAGTTCTGAATATTTCAACTGCAGAATCTTTTCAAACACCAAACGTTACTATTACTTCTATTTAAGTGTTCTATTACGATAAAAATGCAAAAAAATAATGAGTTTTTCTGATAAATATACTGTAAATAGCAATTATAAAATTTCCTGACTGCATATTAGTCTTAAAAATAGCATAGTTTTAATTCTCATAAAATTTTTTATTTAATGATGTCAATTTCAAACTTGTAATTGAGTTAAAAGTTATGATAACATATAAAATTTTTTTTACTATAAGCTTTCACAAAACTTTATCAAAAATTTTTCATCAACTTATAAGAACCAAAAAAATAGGTTAAAAATGAAAATTTGGACTGATTTTTGTTAACATATTAAAAATCAAATCAGTAATAATTTGAAAATAAATTTATTTCTTTTCATTATTATTTTATATATAATTAGTAATAATATAAAAAATTAGAAGTTATAGAAAAAGTCTAATTGAAGATTTGAAAACAACGCGAAAAGTTGATTTAGAAAAGTATATTTTTGCTTCTGATGAAAGTTCCTTGTATTCTAGTGCATTTATTTATAGTAACAAACAATTTTTATTGAAAAATATTGTATCAAGCCCTTTAAATTTTTATACACGTAAAAGTAAAGCAAAATATAACTTCTTTATTATTTTTATAATTTCTCCGTTTAAATTACAATATTAAATTACTGAATATCAATTTCATACTAAATTTAATAATTATAATTAGTATTTATTCATATATTATATTTTAAAATCAAAGAACTACTAATCAGGATATAATTAAAGAAATAAGAGTTGATGTTGCTTTTGGAATAATCCACCAATTTCTCTAAATGAAACACTATCTACAGATTTGCATCAAAGCGTTTCTTATGATAGTGATTTTAATCACTGTCAGATATCATCTATACTTGTCCCATCTATGGCTCGTCTACATTGTTCTACTGTTTTTTTTTTAATATTAGACAAAAAACTATTTGTTTTAAGTTGTCGGTTATATACTAGATCGATAGATTAGTTTACAAATATTACTTAATAGTTAAAAGTAAAAAAATTATTATAATCATACAATATATATAATTGTAGTTTTATGGTTATATTCCCAATATACGTGGCTAGATATAATTTGTGATCTGATAATGAATGACCAGAAATACAAATAATTAAAAAAATTAAAACATCATAGTAAAACTCATAGTTTCGCAATTTATTTTGTGCTAGTCGATATATGTTACTAACGAAAATAAACAATTTTTGAAGTTTAATGTAGAAAATATTAGTTAGCTTATAAGAAACTTGTTAATAGTTACTACGGATACACTTTTTTTTTCCTATATAAGCAAAGAAATTTTACGAATACAATTAGTTCTTTGAAATTTTTTTATTTGAAGTGACTATCTTCCTAAGTGTTCTCTTAGCTAACATTATGCAAACTTTTAAGTTTTAATTTTTTAAATAATCCATAACGATGAAAACGAAGACTCAGAGATTGTTTGCTCAACTCAAGCGTATACGTGAAAATCCTACTTATCCGTTTATAATGCCATCTTTCGTCAATAAAAACAACTGTAATAATAACAAGTCTGCAATTGTGTCCAATAGCAAGAGCTTACCAAAGGCCAATCCAAAATGTTCGTCAGCCAAATCTGTATCAGGGAAACCGCAATTGAAGAATCCACACGGCGTTCCTGTTAAATCGATTTCGACAAATATTAAAAAATCATCACCAGAGATAAAAGTCGTCGTCGATGGTAATAGAACGGACGCAGTCGGACACCAGCCAAGATTAAGTACGAAAAAGCTTAAATCGAAGTCGAGAATTCCTAATGAACCATCTAATAATTCATGCTCGTCGAAAATACCAAACGATTTCGACGACAATGGATCTTCTAAGAGACCTAAATACTCAAGCTCTGTTGAGTTACGCCCTAGTGCGGATGGGTCTAAAAAAACAATAATTCCAAAGTTAAAGGCCATTTCTTCAGCGTCAGATTTGGTAAATGAATAACAGATCTCACAAGTTTACAAAAGCGACTACGACGATTATAATGGTATAATATTGATTTATTCGCTACGAAACACATTTGCAATAATTGTATTTTTAATTTTTATATATTTTTTAATTCAAAAGGGCTTTTCTCTAGCTCAGCATAACCTACTGACCAGCGTAAAAATCTGCCCAAAAAGAAAAGCTCGAGCACAATCTTGGAGAGAAAACCGTCTAAGAAAACTGTTTATTCGAGCGCCGTCGAGTTCCACTCGGCCCATGATAATAAATCCGATGATAGAATCATGTTGAAAATCACAAAAAAATCTTCTTCGGATAAATAATTTCTAATTCCTAAGGTCTGACTACAATTTTAATATTCTCACAATTTTTTTTTACTTAATATTTGAGATATTCTAATTTTTTTATTTGTTACACATATTGTCTCTTACTTTTTTCCAATAATTTTTTATAATCATCGTGTAATATTTATTGATTTTCTATATCTTAAATTTGTTTTTAACTTAAAATTCATTTGTTACTATAACTATTTTTAATAAATGTATACAAATATCAGCGATTCTGTTGTATTTAATACTGACATGTTCAGAATTTAGAAATAATAGTATTTAAATTAGTAAATAAATTAGTATTTCCACTATTATTATTAATTAATGTATGTTAGTATTTTCGCTTATGCTGGTTCATATATGTTACTTATGAAATTAAAAAGCAATTCTTGTCGTTTTTCAAACGAAAAATAACATTTTTTTCATATAAAATTGTATAGTTTCACAAAATTATGAGTTCATTAAAAGATAATTTGAACAATTACTGTAAATCAGATTAAAGTTCTTTTAGCGGTTGTGCTAGTCAGTTATAGTTAAGTAACACAATCTATGTGATCAATTTTTAATTACCCCGATTTACTTTATTTTGTTACAATCTGTTTTCTGTATAATTTAATATGTTTTATGTTTGGCTACAGTGACAAAGCCACTTCAAAAGGATCGTAATGAACGGTTTGGTTAACAATGAGCGTTAAACTTTTGAGCTTATATAGATTATTAATTAATAGGATGTGTTGAAAATATATGTTATTTGTGTTATATTACTGATGCTTAATGAATCACGTTAAATGTATATCAAATAATTATAACAGGGTCATTTTTTTATTAATCTACATAGCATGTAGACTCAAAATAATAACAATGATATTATTATATATTTAAGAAAACTGCGTTAAATATGTTTGTCTAATAAGCATAGTACTCGTATTGTTAGAACACAGTTTCATTACTATACATACAGAATGAATGATTCATCGATGACCACTATTTTTTTCCTAATATAATAATAATATTAAGATTTATCTTAGTATTATTTCTTCGGTATAGTATCAGGGGAACGCACAAAAAAAAAAAAATTCTAAATAATTTTAACCAATTATTCTTGTTGAATTTTATTTTTAGACCTCAAAGGTACTCTCACCTAAGTTATAACTTCTAAATCTAAGAGTACTAGCATTGTAACAATAATTTTTTATAAATTTTGTTAGACGTAAGACTGTCTATCTTCAGATACTCAGCAAAATCTTGTTATTCATATTTTTAATCGTTTTTTTTCTGTAAAACTTTTGAAACGAGATGTTTTTTTGTAAATATGTATAAACTACTTTTTTTTATTACGATTTTACTGTGTAATTATCATTTGATTACTGAACTTCCACTTGACACGATCTCTTACATCCTCCACGCTCACTTCAGCTGTCCTCATATCGCATTCAATAACATCTCTCAATCTCTTTTTTAGTGTTCCTCTTCCTCTTCTTCCTTCAACATTCATTTCTACAACTGTTCTTAAGGCTTCCGATTCTTCTCTCCTCATAACATGACTAAACCATCTAAGTCTATTTTCTCTCATCTTATCCACGATTGACACTACATCTATACTCCCTCTTATATGCTCATTTCTTATCCTATCTTTTCTAGTCATTCCACTCATCCATCTAAACATTCTCATCTCTGTTACACTCATTCTATGTTCTACTTTCTTATCAACCGCCCAACATTCTGAACCATAAATTATAGCTGGTCTCACTACAGTTTTGTAGAAATTACCCTTCAGCCTCATAGGAATTCTTTTATCGCATAAGACACAAGACGCTTCTCTCCACTTCAATCATCCACTCTTAATCCCGTGTCTTCTAACCTCATTAATACCACTGTTCTTGTGCACAACTAAACAATTAAATACTTCAAACTTTCCACCTCTCCTATCACGTCCTAGCTTATTGTCATTAATAACATCATTTTTCCTATTATGTGTTCTTCTTGGTGAACTCGTACTCTATATACTCTGACTTACCATTAATTATTCTTAATCTTTTTTTTATAAAGAGCTGATCTCCAACCTCTATAATTTTATAAAATAAAATTTTAACGTAATCTAATAATGCACAAATTAAAAAAAAATCAAAACAACAATTGTATCAAAAGTTACAAGAGTTGTTAGTTAGATTTGGTTCACTTTAAACATATTATTATGTAAAAGGAGAGATTAGCTTATTGTTACTATACGACCGCTGTATCACCAGTATAGATAATAATGCAAACTAGTTGATCTTCTACCGTATCTGTCCTCTTACTTGCAAAAGTGTCCAATTATTGATTATGTAATAAATTTTTTTTATTTTAAATATTAAGATTTTATTACATAAAATCTATGACTGATTTCTATGTGTAAAAGACACTAAATGCTCTCTATATTTTCATTAGAAACATATATATTATTAACACCAATGTTTTTTAAAGTTTCTTAGACAAAACATGATTTAAAAATATTAATTATTTATGTAACACATTTTATCAAGACGGTATTATGGCGGCCCTATATTTCCCGTCGTTGACACTTTGAAGAGATGAGGAATAATAATCACCAAGACAATATATAATTTGCCTTACGTTGTCTGCCGGCATGGTGTTTGTAAAAAAAAAAATATATTAGCAACTACCTACCCAATACAAATTGTCTAACAAACATATTCTAACCTTATGGACCTAGCTCTAAAATAGTATCTAGCTGCAACCTTTACTCAATCCAATAAGAGAAGTTCATTATGGATATTTACCATTAAATGAATGATCAAAGTTGGGTTAAGTTCACTGTTAAAATAAAATGATTAAAAAATAAATATATTTAATGTTTATAATATTAATTTATTCCTGTGAAATTAAAAAAATAAAACATAATTATCAATGAACAAATAAAAATTGTTATCAAAGCTATCTTAATTTTAACGCTGTAATGTAATGATTACATTCACTGATAGAGTTTTTAAAGTTATTTTTAAAGATATACGTTATAAATGTTTTCGATGAAAACAACAGACACAGGAAATACTCAAGTAATTTATAATTAGAAATAAAACTTGTATGTGTTACATTAAAATATAACAAATAATGTAGCACTATTAATATGTTAACGAAACGTATTGCTCGTATTAAAATTGTCTTAATTGATAGTAGAATGCATACGCTAAGAATGAAAAAGTAATTCACTTTATGGGGATTGTAAATTTATGTTTTGTTTTTATTAACAGAAAAGTTAGTAAGATAATGTATTTAATAAATACAAGTTAGGCAAAGTCAAAAATTACAAAGATAAATAAAAAAATTATTTAAATAAGTAATATCCTAAAAATGAACATTTTTCTTAATATTAATGTAAAATTATACTAATGAATTTTAACGAAGAAAAACAATGATAAAGTCGTATAGAGAAATAATTTAAACAAAAAGTATAGTTTTTCTAAATCTAGTACAAATTAAGTTTTTCGAAATCAATATCATATAAATCAAGTGGTTCCACTTGTGTTTGATTTATACTACTTGTTTTTGTTTCTTCATTGTATTTAAAACCTGTATTTTCATAAAATTTACTTATATCATATTCCGAAAAAGCAAAGAAATACCACTGAACTTTGAATCCGTATAAATCGATACCTTCGTAATATATATTGTTCCAAAAATATTCTAATATTTTCTGTTTACCATCTTTTTCAAACTCATCAAATAGATGCAATATTTTCCCGACAGTTTTCAAAATTTTATCTAATATTTTACACATAAAGTCATGACAGTGTATTTCTTTTTCTTCACCATTGCCTTTTAGAAACTGATTGAAGGAATCCCATATATTTTTGACAGTTTTCAAAAAATTATTCAATATATTACTCATGTCCACTTCATTATTATTTATGGGTTCTAAAAATTTCTCATAAGCCTTATTGGTTGCACTTTTCAATGTAACTATTGATATTTGAACAAGATTTGGAAGATCATCTCCTTCATAACCACTAGATAACAATGATAGTGAACTTTCTATTTTTGAAAAAGTCGTATCTAATTTATCAAGACACTGTTTAATAACATTAAGTAGAACATTTTCATTTATCATATGAATAAACATAAAAACAATTTCACGAAACATATAAGAATAATGATAATGTACTATCATATAAGCTGCTCGTTTTTTTTCATTAACGTTTGCTTCGGTTACGCATAGTTCTCCTGATTCAGCATCAATTGTATTAGCAAAAATAGTAACAAAATTATTATGGCCATCCTTAAGTTCGATATCATTTGATAATAAATATTCTTTCCAATAATTTTGCTTGAACAATTGATTCATGTTATCGACAATAGAATCGTTCGATTGTCCATTTTTAATGTTACTGAATATGAATAAACAACAAAATATAAAAGTTGCAATCATCTTTTAATTTTCACACCTTTCAGATATCTTTTTAATTTATGATAAAACTTTGCGATTAAAATAAAAACGATTGACTAAACTATTATTTCACTATAAAATAGTTTGAATTTTGAAAGCATTTTATAGAGATCATTTTTTGAAAATAGAATTTATGTAAACAGTTGTAATTAAAATGTGTATATTTTATTTTAATTTAAATTATAGTGTTTTGCTTTGTGTATTATTTATTTTAACAGCCAAATAATGCATTTTAAGTTTTTTTATAGAATTACTTTAATTTATATCATTTAGTTCAAATAGATTTAGAAATTATTTTAAACGAATATGTGAAATATTTTTAAATCATATAACCTTCTCAATTTAAGTGTTTATTATTTTTAAAAATGTTTTGAATTAGAATTGTAGTTATTTTATTGTTTTATTTATGCATGTATAAATTTACATTTTTATAATAATTTATTGAATTTTTATATAGACATTGATTTTTGACACCTTTAGTGTAATTTTGACATAAATGTTTTGATATATGTATTGATTGCTGGATTTTTTGTAGTTGGTAATTTTATTTACCATGTATTTGTTATCAGTACACTTTCTAGAGTTCTCGTTTGTTAATACGTGTTATACTAAACATTATTTAAAATTAGGCATCGAATAAAAATATTTGGCTTTGATTAACGTTTAATAGTTAAAATATTAACATTGAAATTGTGTTTAACATTTAAGTAATTAATATTTTTTCATTTATTATGTTTTACAAATTATGGTATTTTGGGTGGAGAGCTGGGTAAATTGACACTTAGGATATGATTGTCATTTTAGATTTTAAAAAATGTAGTAATAATTTCGAAATTTTTTTGCAAGAGACTTAAAATATATTAACTAAGGAATAGCAAATTTTTTGAAAACGATATAAAGAACATATGTGTTTGTTTTAAATCGCACTTAAAATTTTTTTAAAAATTTTAAAGAATAATATTTATAACAATTTAATATTGTTTTTTGACATAAGGTTCAAATTTAGACGTGAATAAATAAATAAAATATTTTTTATTGCAATAGCTAAAGAAAAACTTCACGAATAAAACTTATTTTAAATTATGAGTTTTATTCAAATTGGGGGACACATTAGGGAGATTTTTTAATAAAAATGAAATGGTAAAAGTTGATGTTATTCGTTATTTGTATATACATTTTTTTATAAAAAAAAAAGATGTATAATATCTGATATTATTTTAGTCCTTACTTACTAACAAGATTTTAAAATAGAAAGTAATAGAATATATTGTGATGAATAGTTATAGGACTTGTTGGGATAAACCCAATTTTGTATATATATATATTGTTTTTTTTAATAAAGTTTTACATTTTTATTTTATTAAAGTGAAAATGAATATTAATTTGTTATGTGAATATTTATAATATAATCTCGTTATAACAATTTTGGTTCTTATGCTCATATTTTCCATGTAACGAATTCTCGACATAATCTAGCATTATGCCGGTCCCCTAAAATTTGTTATAAGGAGAGTTGATTGTATAAAATAATTTGCTCATAATTAGTTGTACTGGTTCAGTAGTTACTCAAAAAAAACTAATAATTATTCAAAAGCGTTTCTTAGGGGGTCATTAAGTCGATTTCCTCTTTAAATGTTTATATGCTACAATTTTATTTTTTATTCGGTAAATCAATTAAAAATTTGACTTATTTTTCTAATTAACTAATAATTCTTAAAATATTTAATATTAATTAATTATCTTTTTACAAATTGATCTCCTACAAATATCAAGTAGTAAATATACCAAATTTATAGTTTTTAAGATAAATGCTTTCTTTAAGAATTTAATCAAAACTTAAGCGTGACAATTTGCCCAGTCTTAAAATTGTCTGTCATAACTTTTAAAATTTTATTAGTTTTATGTGTTATAATGTAAATAAATTAAATAGATTTTTTTATATAAATCAGTACGAAATTTAACATTTCACTAGCACCTGCAATAGTACAAACTGTCCACGGTATTGATTTTTTCTATATAATCGTACAAAGTGTCCTATATAATCAGGTTTTAAATTTATAAATTTCTTTTTTCTCAACATACCGTTATCTAGAACAAATTTCTATTAATTGATTTGAAAACTTAATACTGTATTGTTACCGTGGTTATAGTTTTGTGAGGACCCTTCAGAGTGGCTTAAACAAAATAATTAATATATACATCTTTTAGGCTTATAAATAAGGATACTGATTGCTCTTTCTTAAATACATAAAATTTTTAATTTTGAGCTCAGGTCTCCATATACAATTTTAACGGATTTTTGTAAAAATTCGACAATTTTATAAGTCAGAATAAAAAAAGAACTGTATAATAATGCATTTTCTAAAATTAAGATATTCAATTCTTTCTATTTTCCGTTCGTCTAATTTAATGGCTGTCATGTCATATTTTTACGTTAAGTGTATATTAAGCTTAGAGTGAATAAAATTTCACGGAAGGCATAACATAACACCTGAAATATAATAATACAAAACTAATATGGAATTTTTCTGTTTTGAGAGATGTCATGAATTAATTTTGAATGTTTTTCCAAGTAAAAATTAAATTATTTATATATGTATATTTTTTATTTGTAGTTGGCGGTAATGTAAAACTTTAAAATTAGCGATTTTCAGTCACTAATAAATTTTATATTTCATTGAAGGATACATAAATTCCTTTTAAAAGCATACGTTTATATTTGTAAAATTTATTATAATATAACAATTATTATTTGGGAGAGTTATATTGGAGTGGATAAGTGGATTTGAACAATAATTTATCTAAAAGAATTACAATAAAAAATGTAAACAAAATTCTTATACTTTTTTGTAAATTATCAGTAATACTTAAAATTGTATACTGTAATTTCTTTTAGCTATAATGACATCTGTAGTTGTTATGTAATTTAAGGCGCCATCTTATTTTTGTAATTTCAATTATCCGTACTTATTTTAATCTTAAAGAATTAATTTCGATGTATAATCTTCACATGATCTAGATAATCTTTTACCTATGGTAAATTTTTTTGCTAATAATTTTTTGCGTGTATACATAATTAAATAATATGTATGTTTTATTTTGGATGGTTGAAACAGACACCAAATTTATCACAACCTTTTGTGAGCAAGCGCATCGTATTTAATATGGTCGGTTTATCATAAGCCTCTATTTCTCTTAAAATAATAATTGTGTTAAGACATTTTTTTTTTGGCATTTTTAAGTATCATTTATTTCTTGATCAATAAATCAAAAAATAATAATTACTTTAGTGATAATCCGTTTTAATTTAAAGGAGGTGTCAACTATATTTTTACAAATAGCAATGTTCACTAGCTAATTTACTAGAATATGATCTAATTAAGAAAATGACTGGTCAATAACACTATTTGTAATAAAATTTATTGTAATAACTAGTGATAAAAATAGCAGCAACCACTTTACTATCAGTCAATACTTTCATAACAACTTATGAAATACGGGTACAAAATTTGTTAATGACTAGTCGTTTTCTTAATTACATCATTTTTAATAAATAAAATGGTTAATTATGTAAATTGTCTTTTGAAAAAATTAAGTTGACATCCTTATAGTTGTAAGGGACGATTTTAAAAAGTAATTATTAGCTGATCAAAATAAATCAAGATACATATGTAACTAAAAAAAAATAAAAATTTAATTTCCAATATTAATTTATTTTGCGAGTATTCGAGTAGTTCATGATAAACAAATCATTATGTATAGTTGTGTTGACAATGGAAGTATCCATGTAAAACAATTTATGATGAAAATTGTTATTTTTACTATTCTTTTATTTTTATAGGGGAACTATTTGTAATACACACGACTAACATAATTCTTGGGTACTTAATTTTTCGTCTTTTGATTTGCATGATAATTCTAGGATATTATTATAGTAATTGTTCTTAGAATAATCATCAAATATTTTCAAGCAATATAGTTAGAAATTTATATTTTGAATAATTATTATATGAGATTTTAATGTAATAATAAACGTCTAGGAAAAAAATTAAAAGATAATCAAAAACTCTAATTAATAAATTATTAGAACGCATTTATTTTATTAAATTATTTTTTAAAATTATACATTTTAAGAAATATTATAATAATATTTTTGAATAAATATACCATTTATTTAACCAACTGTTTGCAGACTAATGTGCGTAAGCAACAATAACATAATTTTTTTTTCCTAAAAACTCATTAAAACTTTAAATCAACTGAATCCGAATATTTTAAGTAATTATTTCTTCGTGCTAATAACCATCTAGCAATTGAAACTTAAGTGAATCTTTTTCATTTTAAATCATAATTTTAAAATTATGATTTTAAATGATAGAAGTTCATTTTTTGTTTGGTTTTCTACCAATTTAAGATATTAGTCATTTAGCTTTTGAATCCATTAAGTTATAAATTTGCTCATGTATTTTAATTTTTAAAATTTTAAATATTTTTTTAGGTAGTAGCAAATTTGATAAAACAATTTTTTCATAGAACTTCGAAGTAACATTTCGAATCCTCTTTTCCACTGTAAATAAACATTGATGGTTCAAATCTACACATTAAAAGTAAAATTAAAGTAGTTGATAAAACATTAGAACATTACTCTAAATCAAGAAACACGAGATGTAGAAAATTTTACTTTTCTTTTTAAAAATTATAAAGTAAAATGTTCTAATTAGTTAGTAATTCAAAGTTTAATACAATTATTTAAAAAAATTTAATTACAAAAATACAATATCTATTAAAATAAAAGAAATTCAATCTACATTTTATCATAATAAAATTTTTTTTATAATTTTGACATTTTAAGTCAAACAACAACAACATTTATAACGTATAGTTTTTAAAATGGTTTATCGTTCAAGCAGTCAATGTAATAATTACAGCCAGTTTATAAATTAAGATAACTTTAAAATTATCATTTCCAATTAATCATAAAGAAAATTAACTCAAATCCTTTTTTTTTAATGTCTTAAGTAATAAATTAGAGTTTACTCTTAGAACTTTGGGTAATAAGAGTTATTATTGACTTAGTATCTATTTGAAGTCAGAGCTACTTAGAGCTTAGTTGAGTATTTAAGAGAACATAAACAAATTATTTAGATGGGCCAAATTGATTACTAGGCTATCAAAATCAATGGTAGGAAGATATCAAGAGTAGAAAATCTTATGACAAATATAATTACGCACATCAGGTAACATGAAAAATGTGTGTATTTGTAATATTTAAAGAGATATACGTTAACTAAAAACTTATAACTGCACTCTAATAAATTTACGATGATAAAAAAATTAATAAAATTCCGAATTTTCTTATACATGTTTTGAAAGTTCTAAACACTACAATGTAACTGGACATTTTGACAAATAGTGATAAAAATGTTGGTTGTAAACGATATTCGAAACATTGTGTAAAATTACATTAATTCTGTGTAAAATTAACGTGTATATTAATAATATCATACTATTCTATGGGAGTTTTTGAATCATTTCTTACAGCGGTTATTATTTTTACGTTAAACGATTAATGTAGCAAAAAATGTATGTATAATTTTTTTTTTAAACAAAATTATTCACTAAATATTATTTGCGTGAAACTTTATTTTTATTTGTAATATTTAATGAGATACACATGAAAGACTAAATTTATACCCCTTTCGTCAATTTTCAAACCTTTTTAGACACGTGACGTAATAAATCTAAAATCCTTAAACTTTAAAAAAATTCGATAATTTTTGTATAAAATAAAATTCTGAATATTTGGTATCAAATTTTGAAGAACGACCACCCTAGTGAAAGTATTCTTAGTGGCGCTTTTTATTCATAATACAGTCAAAATAATGTGACATTCTATTAAATTTAGTTATCATAGAAGTATGAAATATTATTATTTATATATTACAAATATATAAATTTATACATAACCTTTGCCAAATTTGTTTTTTATTATAAACAACTTTGCTCTTACAATGTTTTTTTCCGATTAACCCTTCTTCTGTTACAGCTTGTTAAAGTTAAATGATTTTGGACTAAATTTCTATTATTTTACTGTTTTGAATATAGAAATAACTATTTTTAATATAAACTAATTATTATTGACCAAGATATGACATGTAGGATAGCAATAATAATTTATAGTGACTATAATTTATAGGGAATAGTAACTATCAAACTATTCGATAATTACACAATATATTTCAATATATTATGTATATAACAATAGTTAATCGATAGTTTAAAAAATTCGAAAATGTCCATCACTAATAATTTACGACACGCTAATTGAGAGATAATAATAATAGATACAAATCGGGCTTTAAGTATATTATTAGTAACACAGGCTATTAACAAATAAATTAATAAGATAAACTATGATAATGTTATCGTAATCATTGCTTACACAAAGTAAATTTTTTTTTTTGACGGATATGTATTAAAAGTTGTAGCGTAACCTCATAAACAGAAACTGAAGTTAAATTAGTTTATGTTACACCATAGAAAATGTGTGACTCCTGTATTCAAAACAGTAAAATAATAATAGAAATTTAGTCCAAAATCATTTAACTTTAACAAGCTATAACTGACGAATGGTTAATCGGAAAAAAAATTATAAGAGCAATGTTGATTGTATTTTTATTTTAAATCATAATAACAAATTCAAAATAGAGGTTCCCATTTAAGAAAATTTTAAATTTTAATAGTTGCCGAGAAAATGAGTGTCTGATCCTTAAATAATCATTCTGTATATAATACATATATAATAAAATTTTAAATTTTATCATATTACTAAATTCAAAATATTCCTTATTGAAAAAAACAAAGTTGACAACTGTACAAGGAATAAGTGATGAACTTAAAAATAATACATAGCTAATAAGTCAAGAATAATACATACAATATGTAACTAACAGTAACAGAAAAAGAAGAATGTATCATTTTTAGTAATTGGGGTGGGTTATGATAAAAAAATCGCTATGTATCTTAAGATATAATAACATTTAATATTTTAAAATTATGATTTATTTTCATTGTGTACTCATTTTGAATGATAATTTTATGAATAATATCCAAAAAAAAAATTTTGAAATTTATTTGTCTTTTAGAATTATTTTTTTCATCCATATTTTTAATCACTATTTCTATAACTATTGTAAATTATAGTTTGTTTTTCTTCAACCCTAAGAATGACATATAATATTTAAAACCATACATTAATAATAAATATGTTAAAATCACAAAGAAAAAATTGAATAAATTATTATAAAAATGTATATTTATACATGCATTTATAAGTGTACTAATAAAATAACATAAATTACGATTCCAAAAATTAAAAAAATAAACCAACCATAAATTTCAAATTAGTCATTTTATTATTCAATAAACTTAATGATATAAATTAATAAACATGTAAACAAACTTAATACACTTTTAAAAATTGATAAATAAATCTCAACCTATGCAAACAATTATAACTAAATGGAAATAATGTGTGTATTTTATTTCCATTTTAATCATAGATCTCAAATAAATTATAACTGTTTACACATATTCTATTTTAAAAAAAACGACTCCTATAAAACGCTTTCAAAATTCAAACTATTTTTATAGTGAAATAATCTTTGAATCAATCGTTTTTATTTTAATTGCAAAGTTTTAACATTTTTTAACATAAATTAACAAGTTATCTGAAAGGTGTGAAAATTAAAAGATGATTGCAACTTTTATATTTTGTTGTTTATTTATATTCAGTAACATTAAAAATGGACAATCGAACGATTCTATTGTCGATAACATGAATCAATTGTTCAAGCAAAAGTTTTGGAAAGAATATTTATTTTTGACTGATATTACTGTTAAGGATGGGCATAATAATTTTGTTACTATTTTTGCTAATACAATTGATGCTGAATCAGGAGAACAATGCGTTACCGAAGAAAATATTAATGAAAAAAAACGAGCAGCTTATATGATAGTACATTATTACTATTCTTATATGGTTCATGAAATTGTTTTTATGTTTGTTCATATGATAAAAGTAAATGTTCTACCTAATGATTTTAAAAAGCTTCTTGATAAATTCGATATGTCATTTTCAAAAATTAGAAGCTCACTAGAATTGTTGTCTAGTGGTTATAAGGGAGATGATCTTCCAAATCTTGTTCAAAGTTCGATAGATAGATTGGAAAATGCAACGAATAAGGCTTATAAGAAATCTTCAGAATCTACAAATAATGGTGAGGTGGACATGAGTAATATATTGAATAATTTGTTGGAAACTACCAAAGAAATATTGGATCCTCTCGATCAGTTTATAAAAGATTGTGCATTTAATCATCCTCCATGTAGTGATGACGAAGAACAGAATACAGAAAAACATATAATGGATGATATAACTGCAGATTTAATCAATGATGAGTTGGGAATACATAGTTTTCACATATTTTTGTCAATAAATGATATAAATAAATTTTATCAAAATACAGGTTTTAAATACAATGAAGAAACAAAAACAAGTAGTATAAATCAAACACGAGTAGAACCAATTAATTTACATGATGCTGATTTCAAAAACCTTAATGTGTAATAGGTTTAGAAAAACTAAACTTGATGTATGAATTATTTCTCTATATGACTTTATCATTGTTCTTCTTCGTTAAAATTCATTAATATAATTTTAAATTTTACATTAATTTAAAAAAAAATGTTCATTTTTAGGATATTACTTATTTAAATAATTTTTTTATTTATCTTTGTAATTTTTGACTTTGCCTAACTTGTATTTATTAAATACATTATCTTACTAACTTTTCTGTTAATAAAAACAAAACATAAATTTACAATACCCATAAAGTGAATTACTTTTTCATTCTTAGCGTATGCATTCTACTATCAATTAAGACAATTTTAATACGAGCAATACGTATATTTAATATTGGCATATTAATAGTGCTATATTATTCGTTATATTTCTTATATAACACTTAACATCTTTAGTACAATAATACAATTTCTAATTAAGTACAATAAATTTTATCTATATTTTATCATAATATTTTTGACAAAAGTTCAAAAATATTGCATTTACTGATTTTGAGCATAAATCGGTAATTTATTACTTAAAATAATAATATCTGTGTTAAAAAACTATAAACTAGAATTTTTATATGAATAAATAGTTATTTTTTTCGAGAAATAATTTTTTTATTTGTTAAAAATGTAATAATTAAGCTTAAAATGTTAGAGATATAATATACTTCAAATAACAGTAAATGAATTATCAAATTTTATGTTTACAAACACGTCATAGTTAAATTTAGAAGCTTCCAAATTTATATTTGACAGTCAAATTAAGTTCAGCTTCTAGTAATTATATATAGATTATTATTTAGTGAGAATTTTTTTGATTCTATTAACACTAAAGCATTTTTGAGAGGGTTTATTTTTTAAATTACAATCAACAAATAAAACATTAAGAAGTTATCATTTTTTGACTCATGTTTTTTAGAAATATTTTAATGTTTTTGTTAAAATCGTTTTATGCGTCTAATTAAAAGATGATAATTTTTCTGTAATAAATTTCCAAATATTATTCATTGCTTCAAATAATTATCCTGATTTGTATATCCTTTATAAAGAATGTTTTCGACCTTTACCGATAATTGTTGAAATATTTGGGAGTGGGTTATGATAAAAACATCAGTATGTATAATAAGATATAAGAAAATTGAATCTTTTAAAATGATGACTTCTTTTCATTGTATTCTCATTTTGTATAATGATTTTTTAAATAATATTCTAAAAAAAAAATTGAAAATTATTTGTTATTTAAATTGTAAATTATAGTTTGTTTTTCTAAAATTCTAAGAATGACATAATATTTAAAACCATACATTAGTAATAAATATGTTAAAATCACAAAGAAAAAATTGAATAAATTATTATAAAAATGTATATTTATAAAATATACACATTTTAATTACAACTGTTTACATAAATTCTATTAAAAAAAAAACGACTTCTATAAAACGCTTTCAAAATTAAAACTATTTTAATAGTGAAATAATCATTTAGTCAATCGTTTTTATTTTGATTGCAAAGTTTTAACATAACATTTTTCAACATAAATTAGCAAGTTATCATAAAAGTTTAAAATTAAAATATGATTGTAACTTATATTTTTTGTTGTTTATTCATATTCAGTAACATTAAAAATGGACAATCGAACGATTCTATTGTCGATAACATGAATCAATTGTTCAAGCAAAAGTTTTGGAAAGAATATTTATTTTTTACTGATATTATTGTAAAGGATATTAATAATAATTTAGTTACTATTTATGCTAATACAATTGATGCTGAATCAGGAGAACAATGCGTTACCGAAGAAAATATTAATGAAAAAAAAAGAGCAGCTTATATGGTATTACATTATTTCTATTGTCTAATGTTTCGTGAAATTGTTTTTACGTTACATCGTATTATAAATGAAAATGTTCAACTTAGTGTTATTAAACAATGTTTTGATAAATTAGATACGACTTTTTCAAAAATAAAAAGTTCACTAGCATTGTTATCTAGTGGTTATAATGGAGATGATCTTCCAAATCTTGTTCAAATATCAATAGATGATTTAGACAATGCAATCGATGAGAAATATTTAGAATCCACAAATAATGAAGTGGAAATGAGTGAAATATTGAATTGTCTTTTAGAATATGTCAAGAAAATATTGAATACATTCGATAAGTTTATAAACGATTGTGCAAATAATCATCCGCCATACAGGGATGACGAGGATGTAGATAAAATAGAATTATATTTTTGGAACAATATATATTACGAAGGTATCGATTTATACGGATTCAAAGTTCAGTGGTATTCCTTTGCTTTTTCGGAATATGATATAAGTAAATTTTATGAAAATACAGGTTTTATATACAATGAACAAGAAAGAACTAGTAGTATAAATCAAACACAAGTAGAACCACTTGATTTATATGATATTGATTTCGAAAAATTTAATTTGTACTAGATTTAGAAAAACTATACTTTTTGTTTAAATTATTTCTCTATGCGACTTTATCATTGTTTTTCTTCGTTAAAATTCATTAGTATAATTTTACATTAATATTAAGAAAAATGTTCATTTTTAGGATATTACTTATTTAAATAATTTTTTTATTTATCTTTGTAATTTTTGACTTTGCCTAACTTGTATTTATTAAATACATTATCTTACTAACTTTTCTGTTAATAAAAACAAAACATACATTTACAATACCCATAAAGTGAATTATTTTTTCATTCTTAGCGTATGCATTCTACTATCAATTAAGACAATTTTAATACGAGCAATACGTTTCGTTAACATATTAATAGTGCTACATTATTTGTTATATTTTAATGTAACACATACAAGTTTTATTTCTAATTATAAATTACTTGAGTATTTCCTGTGTCTGTCGTTTTCATCGAAAACATTTATAACGTATATCTTTAAAAATAACATTAAAAACTCTATCAGTGAATGTAATCATTACATTACATCGTTAAAATTAAGATAGCTTTAGATAAAATTTTTATTTGTTCATTGATAATTATGTTTTACTTTTTATTTTCACAGGAATAATTTAATATTATAAACATTAAATATATTTATTTTTTAATCGTTTTATTTTAACAGTGAACTTAACCCAACTTTAATCATTTATTTAATGGTATATATCCATTATGAACTTCTCTTATTGGATTGAGTAAAGGTTGCAGCTAGATATTATTTTAGATGTAGGTCCATTAGGTTAGAATATATTTGTTAGACAATTTGTATTGGGTAGGTAGTTGCTAATATATTTTTTAGCTTCGATGCGAAGCTGAGAAGGTATTGGTTTTACTATGATGTGTTTTTTTTTTTTT
>NW_026099575.1:38366685-38376583 GCF_025091365.1 Daktulosphaira vitifoliae | reverse complement strand
TAACTTTTGAAAATGTTCCGGAAGGTCTGACACTTTTATATATATCTTAAATTAAAGCTAATGTAATATACTTTAATTTGAAAAAAAAAAATTTGACCTCTGGACTTGTCTTCACGGCGAAAATGGCTACCGAATGCTTTTTTCGTGTGAAAATTCTCGATTTTATTATTTATATTATATTTAACTTTATAATGCTATAACTTATTGAAAAGTTTATGGATCTACACAATTTTTTTATGACAAATAATATTTTTTAATAAACCCTGTTTCATTTACCATACTTTATCTTTATCGAGATATTAATAAGGAACCAGCAGATCAAGTAGCTTTTGGAATAAAACACCAATTTTTTTAAAATTAAACACTATCTAAAGATTTGCATCGAAGCGTTTATTTTTGATAGTGATTTTAATCACTGTCAGATATCATTTACTTGATCCAACTATGCCACGTCACCACTGTGCCGCGACCCCCCTGTGCTGGGTTTTTTTTTACAAACACCATGCCGGCAGACAACGTAAGGAAAATTATATATTGTCTTGGTGATTATTATTCCTCATCTCTTCAAAGTGTCAACTACGGGACATATAGGGCCGCCATAATACCGTCTAATACATTGTAATGATGAATTATACATTGTATTATACAAATGAATAGTACAGGGAAAAACGGTAACGGTCCATTTTTGTAAGAAAAATAATTATATCAAAAGTTGTAAGTCTTGTCAGTTAGGTCAACACTTGTATATTCACCTATTCCACACAGAGTGACTATTTAACTATGACTCATACATAATCTTTAAATATATATAACATATTAGAATTTTTTCTTTTCAGAATTATTAGCATTTTATGTTAAAAAAAAAAAAATTGACGCATTCCAGCTTCACCGCTAGATGGCGATTGCGACACAGCTGCCTCTTCTCGTCCGACAGGTTGCGCGCGTCGCCGTACACACGATTATCTTTACAACTGTCACGTTGATCATAACCAAATGAAGATTTTGGAATAACCGAATATATCGTTAAATTTTAATTACTGTTCTTATTATTGAAACTAATAATATTCTGTTGGAATAAACACACTCAGTGTCGTTAAATTCATTCACTTTACTAATATTTATTACACTAAATACCCTGACCCCGTCAAAATGTTGACATCCATCTCTTCCCTCCCCCTTAAAATTTTATATATTAAATTATTCAAATGGCTACGGAGTAGTCTACGATATTTTCACGTATCTATTCACTTTTGTTCTACTGAATATATTGCGTTTCTTTTTTTATTCAAATAATTTTTACAGTTACGCAATGCGTTAAAAATATATTATTTTTTTCAACATTTTTAAATAGCCGTTTTTAGTTATTTCTTATGAAAAAATTTAACGGATTAATAACATTTTGAAGGCCAATACTTATTTACTTACAATTTTTTAATACATAGTTTAGGAGCATGTAACGCGGGCGGGATCAGCTCGTACAAGTTTAAGAGCACACTGTTTGCGCTAATATGTACTCAACGTATTAAAATGTTTTGCAAAAAAAAAAGCTGTATTAATATTTTGAAAGTATAAAAAATTTTATTTATTTTTCATCCGACACATGTAATAAAAAATATGCATTTAAATTAATCCATAACTGTAATGGTTATTTAAAAAAAAGTAATACAAAATATTCAGTTGATCAAAAGTTATAAGATTAGTCAAAATATCGTAAACCAATTTGCATGTTTCCATTTAAAAAATCAAGTTTATAAAATGTTAAGGAGATAGAAGGGATATAACAAAATTTTGTTTTGAAAACTGTAGAACATACGATACTATTAACTTATAGTATTTATGACATTAATATATTTTATTTTATGTTTTATGCATTTAAAGGTATTGCGCGAGTTGTAGTTAGACAATCACTCTGTAATTTTTATAATATAACATATTCATATTATGAATATCAAATATAACACGATGAATTTAATTAAATGTCAACGCTTGTCCAAAACACAATTACCAATTTACTTCAAAATGTATTCGATAATAACCAGTGCCATAACTAGCANATGTATTCGATAATAACCAGTGCCACAACTAGCAGAAATGTTGGCAAATACACACGGCCTGAGGTTAAGGTCCTTCTAGGCTTTTATGAATACCACAGCTTTTGATCAGTTACTAAAGTGTTAGATAATATGTTGTTAGTCATAGACTATTTAATAGTGTGCTCTGAATGAACAATAATTATCAGATCATGTTCAACAGTATTTAATGAAATAGAGAGTTAAAGAATAAATAATTTCAAACGGTCAGTGGGCCGATGAATTGACTGGTCGTTGTGCCTGTCAATTTGTATAAAAGAGATACTCTGAATTCTTGACAGGCCGATTTGTAGTGGACTAGTTATTATTGATATAAGATTAAGACTGAAAAATACCATGTTAATACATGTAATATTAATAAATTAACACCTGTTTAATGGTAGCTTACAAAGTAATTATTTTTACATGCTTATTTTACGTAATATAATTGTGGAAAACGATGATAATGACGACAGTCATATTACATAATATGATATTTATAATATCTGTAATATTTTGCAATCATTTGCCTATTTAATAATGAAATTTATTGTTTGTTAGAATACGTTCGTGATTCAAAGATTTTGATCCACATAGAAACTATTTAACAAAACCGTTTAAATCATATTATGTATTATCATTATTATTAATAATTGCTGAAAACACGTTAAATATCGTGGCTGTTAATTTTTACTATATGTTTATTAAAATAAATAAATACTGTAAATATCGAATAAAATACAAATTTTAATTTACTAGGCTTTTCCAAGTTGGTTCTGCCCCCGACCCGGAGCTCTTTAAATCAGCTTGTCTTAACGAATAGGTCACCGATAGGAGTACTTAGCTATGCCGTGCAGAATAATTTTTACTTTAGAATAACAAAAAAATAGTGATAATGTAATAAATAAAATGTATAAAATTCAAAAATAGTATAGGATATTGGTTGACATTCAGACTGAGGTTTTCACGATAATTTAATAATATTTCAAATTTAACATTTTATATTCACAATAGTGTTTGTAAAATTTTACTATTTTAAGTGTATGTCTCCTGAAAAATTATTAAAATTATCTTATAACACTTTTGTTTTTACTCCCACATATGTTGTTTTTTATAATTACCATAAACATCTAATAGTGTTTAATAAAAAATATTTAATTAGTTTTTTTACGATTTTTAATTATTCATATTAATTATAATACTATTATAAAATGATTTCAACTGAAATATATTTTACTTCAAACCTAATAATAAGAAATAAAAAAAAAATGTTTTTACAAAAATTACATAAATCATAAAAACGTATTTACAAAGTATTAAAATTAGTATTTCTATAATTTAATTTATTTAATCGATAATATTATTGATGACTAAATGAACCATGTTTAGAAAACAAAGCAATAATTTAGGTATATAAAAAATTTAATACGTAGATGAAAATATAACAAATATTAAAATAGAACTCGCAAACAATGAAATATTAAAAAAAAATCAATTTCAAGCACTCGTTGAAAAATATGATTTAGTATATTCACAACTTGAAAATGACAAAACAAAAAATTCAAGAAATATAAAAAAAAATGTAAATTAAACATATAAATGCATAATAATAATAAGACAATTATTAAGTACATGGCTTTGACTAAAAAAAAATACTTCCCGGACAGTCAAAATGACCAGGTTGATTAATTTTTAGCTTCGATGCGAAGCTGAGAAGTTATTGGTTTTACTAAGATGTGTTTTTTTTTTTGTGTCTGTTACCACTTTTTCTCAGCTCTCACCGAACCGATTTCTTTCAATGATACGTCAAAAGATCACAAATTGTATCTAGTCGAAGACATTACCCTTAAAAATTCCCTCGTTCCCCGTAAATGGGGATATAAGTTTATAAGTTTCAACTTAAACATATAAATGCATAATAATAAGACATTTATTAAATACATGGCATTGACTAAAAAAAATACTTCCAGGACACAAAATGACCGGGTTGATTAATTTTTTTATGATAGCTCAGAAATGTCTTTGGGTGGGTCTGTTAAAAATTTCAGAAGTTAAGTTGCAAAATAACAGTGTCAGCTATCGTTTTTCTCTAAAACGGTCGAAATTTTAAAGCACTTGGGATGAGCGAAGAATGTTTTCGACCTATACCGATCATTTTTGAAGTAATTGGGGGTGGGTTATGATAAAAACATCAGTATGTATAATAAGAAAATTGAATCTTAATTTATTAACTTAAATTATGATTCCAAAATTAAAATAAATAATCCAAAGTTAAATTTAGAATTAGTCATTTAATTATAAAATATTTCACATTTTCATTTTGAAATAGTACTATAAATTATATATCTATGTAAACTTAATGATATAAATTAAAAAACTCTGTAAAGAAACTTAATACGCTTTTAAAAACTGACAAATAAATCACAATGTGCCAATAGCTAAAATTAAATAAAAATATAATGTATAGATCTCAAATAAATTGTAACTGTTTACATATATTCTATTTTCAAAAAATGATCCCTATAAAATGCTTTCAAATTTCAAACTATTTTAATAGTGAAATAATCTTTGAATCAATCGTTTTTATTTTAATTGCAAAGTTTTAACATACAATTTTTCAATTTAAATTACAAATTAGTAAGTTATCTGAAAAGTTTGAAAATTCAAAAATGATTGCATCTTTTATATTTTGTTGTTTATTCATATTCAGTAACATTAAAAATGGACAATCGAACGATTCTATTGTCGATAACATGAATCACTTGTTCAAACAAAAGTTTTGGAAAGAATATTTATTTAAGTCTGATATTATTGTAAAGAATATTAATAATGAGTTAGTTACTATTAATGCTAATACAATTGATGCTGAATCAGGAGAACAATGCGTTACCGAAGCAAACGTTAAAGAAAAAAAACGAGCAGCTTATATGATAATACATTATCACTATTCTCTTAAGTTTCGTGAAATTATTTATACGTTATATCGTATGGCAAATGAAAATTTTCTACCTAATGATATAAAAGAGAGTCTTAATGAATTAAAAACGACTTTTTCAAAAATAGAAAGTTCACTAGCATTGTTATCTAGTGGTTATGAGGGAGATGATCTTCCAAATGTTGTTCAAATGTCAATAGATACATTGGAAAATGCAATGAATGAGGCTTGCGAGAAATCTATAAATAATGGTGAAGTGAACATGAATATAATATTGAATAATTTTTTGGAAACTCTCAAAAATATATGGGATTCTTTATATCAATCACTAAAAGTTAGTGATGATAACGGAGATAATAATATATTATTAATATATATAAGAACAAATGCAAAGGGTACTATAGAATCAGGCGTGAATAATAATTCAGGATTATACAGTTATCACTTGATGTCGTTGAAATTAGATATAGAGTTATTTTATAAAAATGCAGGTTTTCTATACGATGAAGATACAAAAACAAGTAGTGTAAATTAAACACAAGTAAATCTATTTGAGTCATGTAATTTAGATTTCGAAAAACTAAACTTGTTGTTATAATTATTTCTCTATACAAATTTATCATTGTTATTCTTCATTAAAATTTAATACTGCAATTGTAAATTTTAATTAATATTAAAAAAAAATTGAGTATAAGTATTTTAACTCTTTTAAATATGTTTTTGACTTATCTTTTAATTTTTTGACTATGCCTAGTATTTATTAAGTACATTAATATAATAACTTTTCCGTTGCTATAAATTTAAGGATAACTACGTGTAAATATATGTAATATATATATATTTCGTCTTTAATCGCTTCAATCAGATTAATTACCAAGTTAGATTACGTACATTTTTTGGTAGCTAACCCGACGAATTCAATTGTTTTATTATACTATAGTGCATTTTTTAAAATTATAATTATTCAATTTTAAATTATTCAAATAAGAATAGAAATTTACATTTTCTAAACATAAATTAATGTTGTCAAAACATATTAATTTATTTAATAATAATTAATTCGTAATATTATTATAAATGCTAAGTTATTGTGGGCATTAAAACTGTTTTATGAATTTAAAAGAAGTTATATAATTCCAAAGAAATATATTCACATTTGACTCCACACAAGTGGTATGTCTTTGAACGCTTTACATTGTAAACGATTGCGATTTAACAATGTTTAGCTCAAATTGACAACATAGTAAAGATAAGGTGCTTGTAATACAGTAATAGTTGTTGCTTTTAGTGATATACAGAATGAGTTATCGACAGACAAGTTTACGTTAGTATAAAATTATAATTATGGTAAAAAACAATTGCAGGCTGCACCGGTGACTACAAAATCTTGCACCTATAATTCGCTTTGTATAGTCAACCGTTTTTTAATTAAACGTAAGTGAGTAGTACATACATCTAATATAATACATATGCATGAAGGACAACTTATTGTATTGTAATTGCTCATGGTAACTGTTAATTACCTACGCAACCGACCTAACTATATACCAAGTCGGTTAAGTTGCAAGAATAAAATCAAGAAATATATTTACAATCCGATTAGAGTGAATTATTTTTTTATTCTCATCGAATGCTTGTTACTAACGATGAAGATAATTTCAATACGAGCTAAACGTATCTTTGGCATATTAATAGTGTCGGGCCCGGATTTAGGGGAGGGCTAAATGGGCTGCAGCCCAGGGGCCCCCACGAATTTGGTATACATTGGTATCACAAATATGATAATAATTGTTATTTAATAAGTAAAAAAATATATTTCCTTGTTTATATATAAGGGGCCCCCAACAATTCATTCCGCCAGGGTCCACCACATACCTAAGTCCGCCTCTGAATAGTGTTACACATTAGTGTTTTTAAATGCAACACATATAATCACTATGACTTATTATAAACTTCTGGAGTCTTTCCTGTGTCCATCGTTTTCGCCAACAACACCTAAAACGTATACCTTTCAAAATGGTTTTATCGTTCGATCAATGTATGTTATCATAATGATATATACGTTGACTATAATAGTCAACGTATAAATTAATATGTGTATAATATTACTATTATGTTAAACGATCAATATAACAAAAAAATGTAAAAAAAACTCTTTTTTAAGTTGTTTACTATAATATTATTTCTGTGAATTTTTTTCTACTTGTACTTAAAGAATTAAATGACTATACCTATAGAGTTGATATAGTCAATATTATGTAGACCGTAAAGGGAGACTCGCTTTACTTATTTTATTCTTCAGATTTATTTCTTATACTAGCGGTTATTATTTTTATAAAATAGAATTCCGATCATCAGCATCAAATTTTGAAATTTTGAATAAAAACGACCATCCTAGTGAAGGTATTCTCAGTGGCCATTTGTATTCATGACGCTACCAAAATAATATGACATTCTATTATATTTAGTGCTTATTGAAGTATAAAATATTAGTGATATAAGTAGTTTATAAAATTTAAATAATTAAATAACCATAACTGATATTGTCAATATATAATCAATATGTGACCATAGAGGGAGACACCGTCTTACTATTTTAGCTTCGATGCAAAGCTGAGAAGGTATTAATTTTACCATGATGTGTTTTTTTTTTTTTAATGACTGTAGCCACTTTTTCTCAGATCTCACTGGACCTATTTTGATGAACAATATGNGATGCGAAGCTGAGAAGGTATTAATTTTACCATGATGTGTTTTTTTTTTTTTTTAATGTCTGTTGCCACTTTTTCTCAGATCTCACTGGACCTATTTTGATGAACAATATGTCAAAAGATCACAAATCGTATCTAATTGAAGACATTACCCTTAAAAATTGAAAAAATTTCCCTCGTTTCCCGTAAATAGGGGAAATCTCCAAAAAAATTACAAATTTAAAAATCGGTATATTTTGTCATTTTTTTCACTTTTTTTTTCTTAAAACTTCCATAACTTTTTCAAAAATCAACAAATTAACATAATTTTCTTTTATACTAAAACCTTAGATATTTCTTTTTCATTTGATACCTTTTTTTGAAAATCTAACACTTAACCTCCTCATGGGGGGGGGGGATTTAAAATAGCAACTTTTTTACAAAAACTAACTTTTTCATTTTAACTTTTGAAAATGTTCCGGAAATACTGTGTCTTTTAAGCATATGTCAAATTAAAGCTTATTTTATGTACTATAAAACGACTTATCCTCTATGCGCAAATGGCTACCGTATTCAAAAATATGCTATTTTTTTAATAAAATTCTTGGTTTTGCATTTTATTTTATTTTAAAATATCTTATTAGGAGAATACACTGACTTTCATGAATATTATATAATTTAATTGACATAGAATAAAGTTCATAAGACATATGAAATTAAACTCTTAAAATTTTTTTACTTTTTTAAAGTCAAAAAAGTAATTTTTAAAATTGAATTAGCTTAAATTGCTAATTTTATCTTACGACGAAATCAACGAACAGTTGCCGAATCGGTAACACTTACGTCTCCTACGCTAAGGGTTCGAGGTTCGTATCCGCTTGTGGCTACTAATATTTTGCATTCTTTTTGAGTTAGAAAAAATATTTTTAATTTTTTGGATTTTATCTCATTAAGATTCAATAACTTCAATAAATATAAAGGATCACATCACTATAGTCTCCCCTCGTGAGAAGAATTTTTTTATTCATGTTAATATTATTTTACTATGCGTTTTTTTTGAGGCTGCGATTTATTTTTCCAACCCTCACTTAACCTACTATTTTCAACGATACGTCAAATAATGACAATTCGTATTTAGCTGAAGATATTACCCTAAAACATTTAAAAAGAAATCCCTTAATCAAATAACAAGTATCTTAAACAGCTTTATCCATACAAACAATTAAAATTATTCATTTCTAATATTTTTTTTCAATTTGTTTTCAATTGTGAGGTTGAACAATTTTATTTGGAAAATTATATAAGTCTTTTAGAATTTGTTTTTATCATTATTTGTATGACTAATGTTTATTATTGCTCATTTTTCAATTCCGAAAATAAAATATTACTGCAAAAAGTTTATATGTTTTCATTAGTCTTTATGATATTTAATTATTAAATTTATGATCGCATGGGATAAACAAAATGATTTGTCATACATATTTTCAGTGAATATTAATTTCGATAAAACCCTATCTATTAGTAATATTTAATACTATTTATTAGTAATAATTATGTTTAACTCTCTGAGAAAAATTCAATATTTGAAACATTAATTAATTTAATAAATATATAAAATAATTAATAAAATAACAAAAATAAATTATTGAAAGTATATTTTGAATTTTAATCATATTTATTTAATAAAAAAATACTTCACATATTCATTTTGAATAATTTCTATTATTTATACATCTATGTAAACTCAATATTACAAATTAAAGTAATTCTATAAAGAAACTTAACATTCATACTAGACTGTTAAAATTAATCACATTAAGTGCAAATAGCTAAAATTAAATAAAAATAAAACCCAGCACAGGGGGGTCGTGGCACAGTTGTGACGTGGTATAGTTGGATCAAGTATAATGATATCTGACAGTGATTAAAATCACTATCAAAAATAAACGCTTCGATGCAAATCTTTAGATAGTGCTTAATTTAAAAAAAATTGGTGTTTTATTCCAAAAGCTACTTGATCTGCTGGTTCCTTATTAATATCACGATAAAGATAAAGTATGTCAAATGAAAAAGGGTTTATTAAAAAATATTATTTCTCATAAAAAAATTGTGTGGATCCATAAACTTTTCAATAAGTTATAGCATTATAAAGTTAAATATTATATAAATAATAAAATCGAGAATTTTCACACGAAAATAGCATT
>NW_026099575.1:38352072-38364885 GCF_025091365.1 Daktulosphaira vitifoliae | reverse complement strand
TCTATTTTTGAATTTTATATTGGTGTACTAATCTGTTTAGTATACTAAAACATGACGTTTTAGTGCAACTATTAGTGTGAAACTAAAAAACCGTATTTTTGAATGTTGGTATGCTAAAAAATATTTATTAGTGTACTAAAGTTTTAGATGATCTTTTTAGAGTGGTATCTACCACACTAATTATGATTTTAGTATACTAATGTTACTGTTATTCATATTTATATGAAATTTTTATATTTATAACGTTTTCAAATTTATTTAATATTAAATATTAAAATGGAACACTTTCTTAATATAAATTATGTGCAAGTTATTAGTAATTTAGAAATAGTTGAAGATAATGGCCATTAACAATGAAATTTCGTTTAGCGGAGGATCCGTTCATTGGTATGTTACAAAACAAATTACAATATGTAAAATTATCTATTTACATTAATAAAATTTTATTTTCTGTAGTTTTGTCCGAAAGGGCATTTATACAAAAATTTAGACTGATAAAAGTTCTTGCATTAAATTTAATTAATGAGCTACGCCCATATTTAGAACCCCCATCGATTAAGTCTGCTCTAAGTATAGAGCGCAAAGTATGCAAAATATTGTACAATATTGACTAAACAATAAGTAAAATTTAATACAATTTTTGTCACGATAGGTACTAACAGCTTTACGATTTTTCGCTAGTGTCTTCTTTGGGCCAACAGTTTCATTTAAAATCTTGGTAATATTTTGCCATAATAATTGGGCATCTTTCATGGTAAAAGATGGTCCAAATTTTTTAGAATTTAATTTTAGATGCTTATGAACAAATTCAATTAATTATTGTTTTTGTTCATAAGTCACACTTATTGACTTTGTTTCCCCTCCATTGTAAAACATTACACAAATTGAAATAAAAAATACTGACAAAAAACTCGTGACAAATTTCTTATGGGTAAATTTTGTAGTTATCATAAATATTATCAAGTATTAACTATAAAATTAATATAAAATACAGTACAGCCAATATAATTTAACATGTCGCACTAATAATTATTGGTTTGAAATGACATTAGATTAGACGATGTACGATTAGTGCAAGATTTTTAGACTGATAAAAAATAAAATTCAAAAATACGAATTTCCATTAGTGCACTAAAATCATAATCTAATGTTTTAGTGTACTAAAACATTCGCCAATGATTAGTCCAAGCTCAAAAATAGACCCCCTGATATCAAAATTGAGGATAAGTATCAAAATTTAGTTACTATTTATGCTAATACTGCTGATACTGAATCAGGAAAACAATACGTAACAGAAGAAAATGTCAATGAAAAAATACGAGCAGCTTATTTGATAGCACATTATTACTATTCTTTTATGATTAGGGAAATTGCTTTTATGTTTAAACAAATAATACAAGGTAAACATTCATTTATAAATTTAAAGCAGTGTCTTGGTAAAGTAGATACGACAATTTCAAAAATAATAAGTTCACTAGATTTGTTGTCTTGTGGTTATAACAACGATGATCTGCCATACCTTGTTTATAATTCGATTTATAGATTGCGATTTGCAACAAATGAGGCTAACAAATATGCAGATAATAATGAAGTGGAAATTACTGATACAATGAAGGAATTTTTGAATAATGTCACTTGTGTATTGGTCGATTTGGACAAGTTCCTAATGGATTGTAAAAATATTATTCCAAAACCTTTTTGTTTGAAATATGTANTAAAAATATTATTCCAAAACCTTTTTGTTTGAAATATGTAGTTTCAGGTGGGGTTAAAATGGGTTCTGTATATAAACATATAAATTTATCAGTATGTGATATATGTAAGTTTTATCACAATTTAGGTTTTCAATGCGATGAAGCAAACGAAACAAGTCGTATTATAGAAACACAAGTAGAACCATTTGATTTAAATAAAGCGAATACAAATGTTGAGCGTTTCATTTTTAAATAAACTTGATTAGAATTATTTCTTTATAATAATTTATAATTTTTCTGCCATATTAAAATTTGTAATATTATAAGTACATATTTAAAACAATAAAAAAAAAAATTGCGGCTATCGAAGGAATGTGTTTCTCTTGCAGAGGCTCATAGAAGTAAATGCGCGTCGGACAACATAAGAATATGGTCACGAAGAGCCGTTAGAAACTTCCTTGAGACACTAGACAAACTTTGGCATATTTTAGTTTCTATAAATTCCTAATACTAAATTTTGATATTTGTCACAAAACATCAATACTAGTCTACAACGTTAATAGATTAAATTGTGCGAATCCTTATGTAATTCCAATACGAAATGTCATTCACAGATGTTAAATAAATTGATTTTTATTGAATTATTTCTCTTACAAAAACTTGTTATGGATAAAATAGATCTGAAACCCCCTCCTCATAATTTAATCCTGACTTCACTGTTTTCTGAAATATATTTTTTAGTACAAGAAATTTATTAGTCACAACTTTTCGAGGGCTCTGAGTAATGCTTATTTTGTTTATAAGATAGATATTACTCGTAATAATAAAAAATAGACCATAAAATATAAATATATCTCTACTTACGTTTTAAAACGAAACGTAGTATTGCTAAAACATAAGTAATTATTCTTTTAAACTATTAGGAGTGCTGAGAAGTAATTAAATAATATAATAGGCAATTACGCCGATACCACTGAAATTCTACAGGCGACATCGTTTTATTACAACAAAAAATAAAATAAAATATTAATTGCTAATCATTCTAAAAGTGTTTTCTTTTATCAGTTTATGTTATACTAATTTTAAATTACATGATCATTGCTAACAGACAATAAAAATCGCTAATTTTTGTATAAGCTTCATACTCGTAAACATTTATAGTAACTCTACGCAAACAATTTTTCAGTTTTTGCTTAAAAATATTTCTACAGTTAACAAAAGAATAAATCAATTCAAATCAAACTATGTTTTGAGAATATTAGAATAGTATACTTGAAAGAACGTCTATCACGAACCGGGTAAATGACTTGACACATAATGATGTATCTATTAATGGATTGTGAACTTGACCTTGGAAAAAGTACTACACGGTTATTGATCTTGGACGGTGAAAGTAAAATAAAGATCGATATTTCACACGTGTTTAATTCGTTTGATTGTTTTCCGTGTCGATTGGGATTTTTTTCTCATCTGAGTGACCGACATTATTTTGTCGGAAAGGTTAAGAAAAGAAAACAATTATAGAAACGCATAAAAACCATTGTTATTTCGTAATAGCTCGGTCGTCATGTCACTCTTCGCGTCTGCCTCTGTACGTGACTCGTTGTTTCCAACGAATGTCAAACCAGAGCCGCAATCATTAAATAAAATAAAAAACCTCATCCGCTGCACTGGTTACGAAATCGTATTCCATACCGTACAATTATTTTTCCACGTGCCGCGGCCGTCATCGTACTGTCGTTTTGGATC
Organism: Daktulosphaira vitifoliae; assembly: GCF_025091365.1. NCBI lineage: Eukaryota > Metazoa > Arthropoda > Insecta > Hemiptera > Phylloxeridae > Daktulosphaira > Daktulosphaira vitifoliae. The sequence continues at coordinate 38,361,442 of NW_026099575.1, read as the reverse complement.
CAATTCAGAAATATTTTGTGTGAACATTTTTCTGAATGTGATAACATTATCAAGGATAGCCTATGACAAAATAAACGTAGGTGGCGTTTTTATTATTACTAGGTATTGTCTTTCTGGAAAAATCGTGTACACTAGTAAACTTCCTAACACAATAATTGACTTGGATTTCCAAACAACTACAGCCGGCCGAATGAGAAACGTCCATTAACAAAAGAGACGCATTGGTTTACAGCAAAAATGCGCATGTCTCGGCCGTTGCCTGTTCTTTTTTATGGGTCCATTCATTTTTTTTGTGCCAACACAATACTGAGGTCGTCCTAGGTTAATGACTAGTTCACGAGGACAAAGTTTATAAGTGCATAAATCTTTAGGGCGAACCACCAATTAACAAACTTACTACTCGTGTGTCAATGACAAATCTTAACTGCTAGATACACATTATAGTGGATTAAGTTAATCGTAGTCCCTAACAGTGTCATTATTCAGAACTCGTGTACTTGTTTTATCTCGACACTTAAATTTATAAAATTTCTTTTGCATTCGTGGCTTATGAAAATCTTAATAAATACTATAATTGACTTTATGTTTTTTTACCTAAACAACTATACATATATATTGTATTTACCTAGTATATTAAATGACATTTTGTTTAACGTTGTTGAATTATTTACATAAACAATTAAAACGATTGAGTTGTACGCATATTAACATATGTTAATATATAATTAATTTTCGAATTATACTGAATATTGGACAATAACTGACTTTGCGTAAAAATAAGGTGTAAATTGTAGTCGTATAAGTATAATTAGTTTTTTATGTTAGTTATGGATTTAAATGTTTTTAATTAAGACCAAGTCACAAACTTGTTTTTGTTGATAGATGACGTATATTTTATAAAATAAAGTAAGAAGAATCATTCCATATTTGTACTAAACAAGATGTTTTTATTGTTTTTTACATTGATTCAAAGCCTTTACAAAATTAATCTATATTATAATACTACATATGATTGTGTTTCAAATGTTTGAGTTAATATATATGTGTAATACAAAAGGTATTACAAATACAGGTAGCTAAATGGTTTTTATGACATGGCTATCACAGTCACGGATTGTTTATTTTCAATTATGATTATCATTAGATATACATTTTATATAGTGAATTAGAGTATTTATGAACTCACAACAATGGCCTTACTACCATTGATAAAAATAATGCTGTGCACCTGCGAATATTGATGTCATAAAAAACCAATTTGTCGTAATATGCACAATGTTCTGCATTACGCATCTTACATTATCACTAAAAAATTATTACTCTATATTTAATACCAATTGTATACAACACAAATAATTCATTTATCTGCCATAACATATACAAATTGTACACTAGCTATTATATATGTATACACATGTTAAATTGATTATTGTATACTATGCATCTTATCTTAAAAATAATTATCATGTTATGTTCAAATTTTACACAATAAACTGAAAATCACTAAAAGCGCTGACGGCAACAACCTATGAAGGGGGTAATTAAAAATAATATAAAAAGGCTTAATTCTGCTTACACAAGCAAGAGAGAGCGTGCCAGCAAGAGAGCAGAATTCTCTCTTCTTTTTGAAGATTTGAATTCAATAAAGAATTCAGGATTCTTCTATTTGATTTATTTTGAACAAACTAGCCGCGACCCCGTGTTGTCGTCGGTATATTTTATAGCGATTTCAAATACAATTATTTTTGCGTCAATACGTTATTTATTTATTAATAAGGAAAAGTATAAATCTGAAAGTGAGATATATAAAAGAAGTAAGTAAATTTATATTAACCCTATTATTTAGAATTAATAATCTGAGTAAAGAATGGTAAAGCAATAGATTTTTCAAACATCATTTAATTTAATTATTAATAACTAGTTAGTGCTTGGTCATGTACTTCGAGTGGGTGTCTGAGAGGAGGCCTCCGCCACTCCATGAACGCCTCAGTATTTCCACTAAAGCACATACCAGTTAACATCACGCTTCGACTGGGTGTCAGATAGGAGGCCAAGACCCCGGCCACTACAAGAATACCTCAGCGTTTTAATACCTCTATGAGAGGAACTTAATTTGTATCTTTTTATATCTACTTGTCTTTACTGTTCTAAACCCTCGGACTCCACTACCCCGATAGAACCTCGTTGCTCCTGAATTGACCAAATCCCTAACATCCAACCTTGGTCAAACAAAATTCCCCATACATCTTTAATGCTTATTTTTTTTTTGTATTACTACAAATTAGCTACCTGTATTTGTAATATCTCGTGTATTATACATGTATATTAACACAAAAATTTGAAACTTTAAATGTTTATATCTAATAAACGAATAAAGTTATATTAAAAACTCAAACATTTAATGAAATTAAAAATATGTGTTTCCATTAAAAAAAACAAAGTTTTACAAGGCATAAGGGCATAATGAACTTAAAAATATTACATAGTTAATAAATCAAGAATAATGTGTAGATTAGAGATAACTAAAAAAAAAAAAGGTTTAAATATATTTATTCTGTAAGTAATTGAGTGGGTTATGACAAAAACAATGACTTTGTATATTAGTGATACAAGTAGATCACAAAACTTAAACAATGACATAACTATAACTGATGTTGAATTTGTCAATATATGTTACAATAGAGAGATATTCCGCTTTACATATTTTTTCATTTGATTTATATCGTATACTTATATCACTTAAAAAAAATTTAATTAAATTTTAAATCTATATAGAACTTTTGAAAAAATATTTTTATTAAATTTGTTTTCTATTATACTGTGAAAACTTTTAATATTGACATTATTAGTCTATTTAGAATTTTTTATTGTATCCATAATTTTATCATTATTTGTATAGATATTAAATAATATTATATTAAAAATGTGTTAAAATAATTAAAAAAGGATTCAATAAATGATTATAAAATATATATATTTATATATAAAATCATAAATGTAATAATAAAACCAATGAAAATACAATTCGAAGAATTATCAAAAATAATCAAAACATTAATAGAATTATTCATTTGATATTAAAATAATTCACATACTCATATTGAATAATTTCTATTATTTATACTTCTATGTAAACTAAATGATTACTAATGATAAATTATTTTAAAGAATCTAAACACGATTTGTTCGACTTTTAAAATAAATCTCATTCCGTGCAAATAGTTAAAATTAAATAAAAATACAAATACAAATTTAAAAATTAATATTTCAAAATTATTTCAATTTTCTAAAAAAGACTTCTATAAAACGTTCACAAAATTCGAACTACTTTATTAGTGAAATAATCATTACGCCATCGTTTTTAATTAAATTATAAAGTTTCAAAAACAATTTTTTAACACAAATTAACAAGTTATCAAATAAGTTTAAAAATTAAAAGATGATTACAACTTTTATATATTGTTGTTTATTTATATTCAGTAACATTAAAAATGGACAATCGAACGATTCCTTTGTCGATAACATGAATCACTTGTTCAATCAAAAGTATTGGAAACAATATTTATTAAAGTCTGATATCAAAATTGAGGATAAGTATCAAAATTTAGTTACTATTTATGATAACACAGCTGATGCTGAATCAGGAGAACAATGCGTAACCAAAGCAAATATTAATGAAAAAATACGAGCAGCTTATTTGATAGCACATTATTACTATTCTTTTTTGATTCGTGAAATCCTTTCTATATTTAGATGTATGGTACAATATGGGTTTTCATTAAAAGATATAAAACAATGTCTTGATAAATTAGATATGGCATTTTCAAAAATAAAAAGCTCACTTGAATTGTTATCTATTAATTACGTTGGAGATGATCTTCCAAATCTTGTTCAAAATTCGATAATCATTTTCGAAAGTGTTACGAATGACGTTTACAAGGTAACTATAAATAATGATAAAGTGGTTATGACTGATATATGGGAAAAACATTTGAAAATTGTCAATTATATATTGGTTGATTTCGACCAGTTATTAGAAGATTATGCAGATATTCTTCCGGTAGATTTTTATGCGAAATACGAATCAAATCCATTTGATGAACCGGGATTTCCTTATTGTTTCATTATTTTGTGGAATACTTATATTAGTAATTTTTATCACAATATAGGGTTTAAATATGATGAAAAAAATAAAACTAGTCGTATTATAGAAACACAAGTAGAGCCACTTGATTTAAATGACGTTTTAAAATTTAATTTGTATTAGTTCTTGATGTTACATTATTTCTGTGTACAAATTTATCGTTTTTCCATTTCATTAAAGTTTATTAGTATAATTATCAGTATAATAACAATATTAAAACACTTGATCATTAATGAATAAAGTTATAGTGATAATTTTTTTATGTATCTTTTAAATATAGACATCATATATTGTATTCATTAAATGCATTATACTTTGCTGTTATTATAAAGTTTATACAAACATGTGTCCATATCAAGATAATTTTTTTAAATTTAATCTCAAAAAATTTGTTAATGAAATAAAGTAGATAAAAATAATTATTTTTGATAAATATAACATTATATATAATATTTGCATTTCTATATATATGATAAATATGATACAAAAATTTGTTCAGTTTCAAAACTTAATATTTATTAATACATATTTGATTTGATGGCTAATATACAATAATTTATAAACTACCGAATAATGAATGGTGTATTTACAATTATTTACAATTAGTCTTTACTATACTTCATTATTATATTTATTATCGGATGAGATAAACAAAATGATTTGTCATACATATTTTTAGCGAATATTTATTTCGATAAAACCCTAAGAATGGTATTAGTAATATTTAATACTATTTATTAATATAGTAATAATTATGTTAAAATTACAAAGAAAAAATTCAATATATGAATTATTAGTATAATATAATAAATATATTTATACATACAAAATAATAAGAAATTTTTATAAATTTATATATTGTCAGTGTAAATAGCTAAAAGAAAATAAAAATAAAATATACAAATTTCAAATAAATTATAAATGTATACATAAAATCTATTTTCCTAAAACGACTTCTATAAATGCTAACAAAATTCAAACTGTTTTATTAGTGAAATAACCATTAAGCAAATCGTTTTTATTTTAATTGCTACGTTTTAACATAAAATTTTTTAATTTTAAAAGTTATCAAAAAAATTTAAAAATTAAAATATGATTGCAACTTTTATTTTTTGTTGTTTATTCATATGCAGTAACATTAAAAATGGACAATCGAATAATTCCATTGTCAATAAAATGAATCACTTGTTCAAGCAAAAGTTTTGGAAAGAATATTTAAAATTGCCTGCTATTAATATTGAGAATAAGTATCATCATTCAGTTAAACCTGGAGAACGAAACATTAAAATAGGAAATAGAAAAATACGAGCAGTTTATTTGATAATACAATATTACTATTCTTATATAATTCGTGAAATTGTTTTTATGTTTAAACGTCAATTACAGAATAAAGTTTCACATTTTGAGTATAAAAATAATCTTAATAATTTAGATACGACTTTTTCAAAAATTAAAAGCTCACTAGGATTGTTATTTATTTATTATAACGGAAATGATCTTCCAACTATTGTTCAAATATTGATAGACACTTTCGAAAATAAAATAAATAATGCTTACAATAATTCTTTGAAATCAAAAAATAATGATGAAATTATTGAAATAAGGAAAGAACTTTTGAATAATGTCACTAATATATTGGTCCAGTTGGACAACTTCCTAAAAGATGTTTATGATATTTTTCCAGAACCCTTTTTTTGGAGATATAAAGATTCAGAAAAGATTGGAATGGATTCTGAATATTATGGTAAATATATTAGTTTGTCAATATGTGATGTAAGTAAATTTTATCACAATTTAGGTTTTCAATACGATGAAGCAAATAAAACAAGTGTTCTAGTTGAAACACAAGTTGAACCACTTAATTTATGTAAAGTTGATAAAAAATTTTAGTGTATCAGTTTTTAGAAAAATAAACTTGATTTAAAAATTATTTCTGTATAATAATTTATCACATTTCATTCTTATTAAAATCTTTAATATTATAAGTACTTATTTAAAAAAATTGAACATAAATGAATTAAGTTATGGTGATAATTATTTGGTGTATCTTTTAAATATAGATATTATATATTGTATTCATTAAATGCATTATACTTTGGTGTTATTATAAAGTTTATACAAACATGTGTCCATATCACGATAATATTTTTAATTTTAGCTTCGATGCGAAGCTGAGAAGGTATTAATTTTACTATGATGTGTTTTTATTTTTTTTTTAATGTCTGTTGCCACTTTTTCTCAGCTCTTACTGGACCGATTTCTTTCAACAATACGTCAAAAGATCACAAATCGTATCTAGTTGAAGACATTACCCTTAAAAATTGAAAAATTTTCCCTCGTTCCCTGCAAATGGGGGAAATATCCAAAAAAATTACAAATTTAAAAATCGGTAAATTATACCATTTTTTTCACTTTTTTTTCTTAAAACTTCCATAACTTTTCGAAAAATACACTAATCAACATAATTTTTTTTTATACTAAAACCTTAGATATTTTCCTTTCGTTTGATATAATTTTTTTTGAAAATCTAACACTTAACCTGCTCATGGGGGGGATTTAAAATAGAAACTTTTTTACAAAAACTAACTTTTTCAAGTTAATTTTTGAAAATGTTCCGGAAATACTGCGTCCTTCAATCATATATCAAATTAAAGCTTATTTTATATACTACACAATGAAAAAAAAAATACCGTATTCAAAAATATGCTATTTTTAAAATAAAATTCTGGGTTTTGTATTTTATTTTATTTTAAAATATCTTATTAGGGGAATACACTGACTTTCATGAATATTATACAATTTAATTGACATAGAATAAAGTTCATAAGACATACGTAATTCAACCAAGTCGAAGAATTAATTTTTAAATTTGAGTTAGCTTAAATAGCCAATTTTATCATGCGACAAAAGCAACGAACAGTTGCCTAATGGGTAACGCTTAGGGTACGAGGTTCAAATCTGTCTGTGGCTTTTAATATTTTGCTTTTTTTTTTGAGTTAGAATAATTTTTTTCTAATCATTTTATATTTATATTTATATCTAATATATCTATATTCAACGATACGTCAAAAGATCACAAATCATATCTAGTTGAAGACATTATCCTTAAAAATTGAAAATTTTTTATCATTCCCCGCAAATGGGGGAAATATCCAAAAAAAATTACAAATTTAAAAACCGATAAATTTTGTCATTTTTTTTCCTTTTTTTTCTTAAAACTTCCATAACTTTTTCAAAAATCAACAAATCAACATAATTTTTTTTTTTAATAAAATATTAGGTACTTTCCTTTCATTTGATATCATTTTTTTTTATATGTTAATACTAATTTTTAATAATATTAAAACTTAGAAGTGATAGAAAAAGTCTAATTGCAGATTTGAAAACATCGCGAAAAGTTGATTTAGAATGGTATATTTTTGTTACTGATGAAAGTTCCTTGTAGTCCAGTTTAATTATTTATAGTAACAAACAGTTTTATTGAAAAATATTGTATCAAGCCTTTTAAATTTTTATATACGTAAAAATAATGCAAAATACAACATCTTTATTACTTTTATGATTTCTCCGTTTAAATTACAATATTAAATTATTGAATATCAATTTCATACTAAATTTAATAATTATAATTAGTATTAGTAGAAGTGTAAAGTCTGAGCTGGATACCCTCCTAACCCACATTTTGTGGGTTTACCCAGCCCTAGGTGGACGGGCGGTGTAAACGGTCGGGGAGATNCCAGCCATAGGTAGACGGGTGGTGTAAACGGCCGGGGGGATATGGTGAAAGGCATAGTCCTCCCACCCACATGATGTAGGTTTACCCTGTCCTAGGTGGACGGGCGGTGTAAACGGCCGGGGGGATATGATGAACGGCATAGGGCCCCCTTCCCATGAAAGGTTAAGAGTAGAGGACTCTCTCATGACAGTAGATATCACAAGTATGGGGGGTACATAAAAAGAGGGGCTATGAAAAAATGAATACTTTTTAGAAATTACTTAATAAATTCTAATTAATAAGTAATTATAAGTTAAAAATGTTTAAGTGGTGAAGGAATGGGTTAGTTTACGGGGATATGTGATCTGTGATTTGCTGATCCCCCTATGAAAATATGTGATTTTTCCGCATAAATGAGCATGAAATCGTTGATAAAGTCACAGTGTCATCAAGAACCATCAGCTCTAAAAAGAAGACTCTACTCTATGAACAATATGGATGCCGAACCTGTAAGAAAACAACGTTATGTTTATGTTGCACCGACACCGCCAGCTGAAATGATTGACTCTAGCAGTTATACAATTGCGTTCAGCGACAGAAAATTTTTACAACTAGGACTGAATCCAAAGGAGGACTTCAATATTACGGTATATATTATTACTCCTTCACGATATATTAGCATGTCAACAGAATTTTTGAATACTATTTACGGCATGATGAATGAAATAAATATATTTTTACAATCACCTCCGGTAAAAGGAGAGAANTTTAAATATTATTTACGGCATGATGGATGAAATATCATTATTTCTACAATCACCTCCGGTAAAAGGAGAGAACATTATGTTATACCAAAATGTCGATTTTAATATAACCAAAGTATTGTACCGTGATACCATACATTTAGTATTAGAATCCAGAATAGTGGATGGGTGTTGAGTGTTATTGAATAACGAAAACATTAATAGACTTATGGACTTACAGTGTACTATTAACAGTGCAATATCAAGAAAATTAAAAACACGTTTACTATTAAGCCGTCAAATAGACCGCATTATACAATACGCCGACGGTATTGGCCCTAAAATTCAACAATCAAACAATGATGAAATGGTTACTTTTATAAGAAGTTTGAACGAAATAGAAATAGGTGACAGTAATTACATAAGCGAGCTGAAAAATTTAGCATGCAATGTAATAGTTGATCGATGGGTCAAGTCATGGTCCGAGGGCACGCTTCAAATTAATGTGAGTTTAATGAACATAGATTGTCAATATCTTTATTGTTATTAAATTTATAATTTGTTTTAGGAAAAAGAAGAAATGTATGACGAAAATGACGGTCCGGCATTTTTCGATACAACAGTGTTTACCCAAGAAAATAGTTATAGTCCATGGGCTTCACAATGGCCGAAACCCAATCACGTCAGAAAATTAACTTATATTAATAATTTATAAACAATAACTTTATATATTGTACTAGTTTCTTATAATAAACTTATAATCTAAAA
>NW_026099575.1:38351431-38351786 GCF_025091365.1 Daktulosphaira vitifoliae | reverse complement strand
TTTTGAAAATTATTACATGTTTTAACGGTCCACGAAAACGATTTGTTTTGTGGTACAAACGGATATTCACACAGTTCCCAATTTCTATGGGCGCAATGTATAGGCTTTTTACTATCTAAAACTCTAAGTAATTTTAATTGTTCCTTTTCGGTCACTTTGACGATTGGCATATTCCATACAACTTTTGTTAGTTTAATTGATACTGTAGACAGTTTTTCTTTTACTGTGGTACTCGTATCTAATAGCTTGACAATCTCATTATCATCAGAAGTTTCCGTACTGCATTTAAGTTTTTCAGAGGACTCGTTCACATTGAATAATTTGATTACGTTTATGTCGGATGAACTCCTCGTAC
>NW_026099575.1:38333026-38351331 GCF_025091365.1 Daktulosphaira vitifoliae | reverse complement strand
ACCCGCCCCGCCGGTTAGAGATCCTAACGCTGATAAAGCGGCAAAAATAGGAATAAGAGGAAGCGCTCCACCGGATTTCGGTACTGGTATTACACGTGGTGTGGGGGAAATGCTACCACAACGAGTTTTTTTGCGTGCAGCGGTCAACGCAATTTTTATTAATTTTGTAATATCTTTGCCAGCTGTCTTTTTATGTTTCTTAATAGCCTTTTTCGCTTCAGAAACTATAGTTTTAAAACCACAACCCATTCCGATTTTACGTTTTGCTTTCATGGCGTTGGTAACTAGGTATGCTGCAGCCCGTTCTTTAAATCCAGAGTCCTTTGATTTAACAATGTCCCAAGCCCCGTGTTCTAATACTTCGTCTGCTTTATGTCTTTCTGCAGTCGAATGATGTTTATCGTAAAAAATGTCGTGAGATTTGCAGAGTTCGTCGAGTTTGTTTACCCCCACGTCGCCCCTTGCTAAACGTTCTTTTAACCGGGTGCCGGGACCACAGTAATTATAACCTTTAAGGTGTAATTCTATAGGTAATTTATTTAAGAGCGTATTGAATAGACCGACACCACTTTTAGACTTGTTGCGACCGTGACGTGACATCATTTGATCAGTTTACTGTCCTGATAAACTATTTATAGTGGAAAACATGAAGTTTATACAGCAAAGTGTTAAACTCCCCGTGATAAACGCAGATACTGAAAATAATGACAATAAACCTCCCCGACACGGCACTTTATTTCCAAACTCTATTAGAGCGATTATTGCGGGACCGTCGGGCTGTGGTAAAACTAATGTTTTATTTTCTTTACTAGTCGCTGAAAACGGTGTAAAATTCAAAAATATTTACATATATTCAAAAACTCTAGACCAGCCAAAATATCAAATGCTTAAGGATATTATAGAAAGTATACCAGGAATGCAAATATTCATGTTTCATGAAAACGACACTATAATTAGCCCTGAGGACGCATTGCCAAATTCAGTTTTTATATTCGACGACGTAATAACCGAATCTCAAGAAATTATAAGAACCTATTTTACTCGAGGCAGACATAATAACATTGACATATTTTATTTAACACAATCGTTTAGCTATGTAGGTAAACAATTGATACGGGATAACGCTAATATGCTTATTCTATTCAAACAAGACGAAACCAATATACGGCATATATATTTTAATAATTGTTCAGGGGACATGACACTTAACCAGTTTCGTGAATTTTGTCATTCATGTTGGAACGATAGTAAATTTAGTTTTGTAGTAATTAGTAAAGATCATCCGCGAAATGAAGGCAGGTATCGTAAATGTTTCGATACTTTCGCAATAATATAATGTCGTGTAATAACGGGATTTTTGTCAGTAATCGATTAACAATGGCCGGAGAATCTAATAACGAAATATTGAGACAATTAGCCGAGGCCAAGCAAAATATTAAACGAAAATTCCAATCATTGCAAAACGATGATGTTACTAATGAAGTTTACATGAAACGTACATTAAAACCCATTATTGAACCTTTAAACGAGTTAACAACACTTCAAAAAGAGAAAACATCGCATATTTCAAATTTTACTAATAAATTTGATAATAATAACGAGTATTTAAAATATGAACAAAACCATGATGGTAACAATTATAAAAACGATGAAAATAATTCTATAGTAACTGAGCTGCATAATCAAAGTTATAATGTTGAAGACACTAATTCTAGTGGATATTCTGAAAACCAAATATTTTCTATGATGGACTCGGTTGAGGCATGGCTAGTTTATCATGACGGGGACAAAGCGTATGCACCGAAAAAACACGGGGATATAATGAAATTTGGTGATAAAATTATTCAGTTTAATTATAAAACAGCTCAGCTGATCATAGAAAATAATAAATATCAATTAACCCCCGGTCTAATACAGTTAATATTTTCAAAACGGCCTAACGCATACGGTAAAAATGACTTGGATGTCTATAGAGACATTCTAGTTCATACTTCTGCGCACTTAACAACGAATAAATTAAAAATTAAGAAAACAAATGGCTACAAGTATAAAGAAGTTATAAGTAAATTGTTTGTCGAGGGCAGAGGTCTTGAGTTGTCATTGAATACATCGAATAACTATAAATATTGGAATAACGCAGACGAGCTCTGCGACCGTCTTAGATTACTATTGGCTTCGCAGGCAGCAGGCAATAATGCACATGGTAATGAAATTATATCAATTTATGAAGAATTATACGAGGCGGGCATAATTAAAAAAATACCAAATGTTTAAAAGACAAATTGCGGAAGAACTACATAGACCTAGACGAATACATTACGATAGACGTAGTGTTGTACTTAAAAGCCGTGACGATTTATTTCAGATCGATTTAGCTGAATTTATACCATATCATAGACAGAATAAAGGCTATAAATATATTTTGTTTGTAATTGATTGTTTTACAAAATATTCATGGGCAGTACCCCTAAAATCAAAAAGAGGAGCTGATATAGTGAAAGCAATAGAACCTATACTTGCAAAACGTAATATCGTTCACGTACAGAGCGATTTGGGTAAAGAATTCTATAACTCAAAATTTTCAACTCTTATGAAAAAATACAACATAAATCATTACTCGACGTATAGCACATTAAAAGCGTCAATTTGTGAGCGATTAATTCGAACCATCAAGACCAAATTATATAGAGAGTTTACCGCTCAAGGATCACACAATTGGATATCTATATTAAACAAAGTTATGCACGAGTACAACAACAGCGTGCATAGAACAATAAAAATGACTCCTACGTATGCCGATAACAATCCTTCGGCAGTGATTATACACAGTACTGTACATAAAACGAAACAAAAAATTAAATTTCGTAGAGGTGATTATGTAAGGGTTAGTTCGAACAAGGTCGTATTTGAAAAAGGCTATTTGAGTAATTGGTCTTTTGAAATATTTACTATAGCAAAGGTATGCAACACTATACCAGTAACATATCTTCTCGAAGACTTTGAAAAAAATCCAATTAGAGGGTGTTTTTATGAACAAGAATTACAAAAAACCAAGTATCCGCATAATTATCTGATTGAAAAAATTGTACGACGTAAAGGAGATAAAGTATTGGTTCGTTGGATGGGTTTTCCTTCAAAACATGATTCATGGATGAATAAAAATGAACTTGAAAAATAAATAATTTTAATATTATTGTAAGATATTAATGTAAAAAAATGTATAATATGCACTATTTATTGTATTTTTTACTCCATATAATAAAGTATTAATGTATATTTAAATATGGATATTTATTTAACCTTAAGGTGACATATCCCCTCTACCTAACTTTAATTAAACTGTGTGTTATTACTTTTTAAAATACAAAAAAAAATCATCCGAGCAGAATAAAATCAGCAAAACTAATAAAATATTTTTAGTTCACTCGTAAACGTTAACAGTAATGGATGTTTTTGGTTCATCATTAGAAAGTAAAAGAATAAAAAAAATATGCATACTAGAGTCTAAATTGGCTGAATTAGAAACAGATATTATAAAAATTACTGAAACGCTTAGTAATTATAAGAAAATAATTGAACAAATAAATGTACAAATACACGGAGTAGAAGTTAAAATTGAAAATTTAAATACTAATTTTAACGCAACAGATTCAACTTCTAAGTTACAATATAGTCATATAGAAGAACAGATTAATAAAATTAAAGGTTTTGTAAAATACGAAGCCTATACTGACTCCAGTGTACGTTAATTCAAAAAATAAAACGCCCTAGAACAAGATCCGTATCCTCAACGTACTAGTTAACAAACTAAATAATGACTACAGCAATAGCAGATTTTGAGTGTATATTGGGATCGAATAACGAGTATCTTATAAAAGAACTATCTGTAGTGGATACTGACACTTATGCTACACAACACTGGATATTTAAACATGCAACTCCAACAGATGAAAAAAGTCGAAATGTTAACGCGTGGTTGAAAAAGCATAGACATTCAATGCAACCTCAGTACGGAGACGTAGAAATTGAAGAACTACCGAGAATTTTAAACTCGTTAAAATTTACAGACATATTTGTAAAAGGGTTACAAAAAAGAGACATATTACAACAGTATATGCCACACGTAAATGTCATTAACATGGAAGATATTGGCTGTCCTCGTATAACACAACTGGCAACAAATAGTTCTTATCCATCATGTTCATTTCATATGAATTTAAATCCAACTTATTGTAGTTTTTATAAAATGTTTATGTTAAGACATTGGTATATTAATAATTCTTAGTACTTAAAATATTGTTATATTTCACTATAATTAAATAATGTATAATATTTTTAAAATAAAACTTATAAGTAACATATAACATGTTTGTTGTTTATTTACCTAAAAATTCATGTATAATTAATTTGAGCAGTATTATTGTGTTGAAAAAAAAAAAAAAAAGGGATAGAGTAAAGACTAATAGTACCACTATGCGCATAAGGGTATAAGAATATACACAGGTATAGTAATGACGAGTCATTAACGTTAGTTTTTCATATAAATACCCTATACTCGGCTCTAAAAATTTAATATTTTCAATTGTATTAATTGCGCTTGTACGTTGAAACACCTCAAACATGCAAATCAAGTCAATTTTTGTTTGTAAGTGTGTTGTTGCTGAAGCTGAAAATTTTGCTGAAGCAGACGAACGAGAGCTATTCATTGAACAATTTGGTCAGATACAACCGCGAATCCATGATGACGGGTATTACTATGACCCATTGGATGAAGAATATTTGCAGGCAGAAGATGAGTATAAGGAAGAAGAAGAAGAAGAAATTGAAGATAGTATTGAGGATTCTGATGGTATGTATGTCAATATTTAACTTTATAAACAAACTTCTTAACAATGCTGTTTTTATTTTTAGATGATGATTTATCATCAGATCCTGAACGGATCTATTCTGATCGTAACCTCGAACTCATGCCATGCAGTTGGTCAACGATGACTCCATTTAGAGACGCTTTTTCACTACAATCATGGGAGTTGGAATTAACAGAATTGCTTCAGAATGATTCTGACAGATTTGTTTGACGACTGTACAATGACGTCTATAATATAACGTTGAATCGTGAACTAGCGAGTAGCGTACCCGTGTTGTATTATAGACGTCATTTGTTTAGGTCAATATCAAATTTGTTGGGTCGGCTTGAAGAACCCAACCGTTTGGGAGATTTGGTCCGTGCAAATTTTTTTTTTGCTACACCTATGAGGAGGTTAAACTCTCAATGAATAGGTGGAGTAGAAATTTTGTATGGGCCAACTATAAAAAGGTCAACATCCGAATGGCAATGGACGGAAGAGCGGTGTCCACTCACATTTTTGTTTGCAACACAACTAATAGTCAATGTGCTGAAATGATGGAGTTAATGGACCGTCCTATTGAAATCGTTACATCGCATAAAGAAATATTCAGACATGAAACCACTTTGATTGAATTATGTAACTTTAAAAGATGTGCACACTGCCTTAAACGGTTAAATATTTGGTTAAATTTTAATGACGTGCAAAATATCATACGACGTTTTGTCAAACCTATCGATAATATCGACGATAATTACTATGTAATAATGTTGTTTGATTATCTATGTTCATTAAATGAATAATATAAATATTTATATTTTAACCAAGGTTAATTTTTATTATTTAATATAATTTCAACAATTAAATTTTTGTACATAATAATAATAATATTGTTTACTAATAAATTTTTGTAATCTATTTATTATTTTTACATTAGTTTATAAGATGTATCTACAAATCATAAGTTTCAATGGTGTCTTCATTCCTAAAAAATAACCCTATTTAATATATATTTAATAATTATTAGCATAATTATGGTATACGTACTCTAGTTTATAATGACCGTAAGCGTAGGTAGTAATACGGTCTTCTGATATAAACCGCTTATCATCAAAACGGTTTAATGTCATTTTCATAGTCTTAATGGTGTATATTCGGTGTTGAAATGATCTGATTGACACATTTTCTCTGTACGGTATATAAGTCGGGTACTTTACAACAGGGCAATAAGGGTTCACAGCTCTCTCATGAATGTTGTTTGCAACCATCGTGCCATATGTAGCCGCTGATGCATGAGCTTCGCTTACTGCAGGCTCCTCTTCAGCATATAAACACCGTTTCAGGTCCTCGACTGTAAGATGATTTTTCACAACGTGACCATGTATCCCTTTCGCCTTAATTTTTTCTTTACCCTCCAAGTCAAAACCATAACATTTTGGTCTGAGACTAATAAACTCCAATATAGATTTCCCCGGCGCTTCGTCACTCCACAAACCAGGCACCTTTTTGTTTGCGTTTGAATAACACGGGTGACTGCTCGGCAAACCTGAAGTGTCAAGTCTAGCCAATAGATCAGGATTTTTCTTTGCCACCGCGTAAAAGTCATCACCCACGATAAAGTACACTAATGAATCTAAACAATAAAATCAAAAAATAAAATCATTAAATTTTTTCAATAAAAAATATTAATTAATCTACCTGTGTCACCGTATAACAGTCGAGCACGGTCTTTGAAATATTTCTTCATTACGTTATAATGGAAATCGTATACGAGAGTTTTACTAATTTCTAAAATTGCGAAACCTACGTATACTGGTTTACAAAAATTGATAATTTTCTTTTCCAATACAAACGCTGATAAATTTTCACTGTACGTTGTACAATGTTTGAAATTATGCTTTCTAATTAATTTAGGCGCTCGTTTAGGATTATTGACCAATTCCATTTGCGTTCTAAATTGTACACGTTCCATCATTTTACCTGTTAACAAACGAAATCGCATTAAAATTATGTTTATATATATTTTTATTTAATTTTAAAACTTACCAAAAACAGCGTTGTTCATTAATTTAAAAAAGTCTTTTTCAAAATCATTTTTGGCTTTCTGTCTCATCTCCGTGTTGAGTTGTATATATTTTGATAGCCAGGCCGACTGCTTAAATTGTAACACCTTATGCACCTGTAATTTAATGACATGTTATTATTATATTTTTAAAATATAATTTTATGAATTACCTTTTCTACTTTTAATCCGTTTGCCATAGCCTGTTTTAAATTTAAATAGTGTATAACGTAGTTTTCTTTCCGATCGAAAGTAGACAACAGTTTTTTGACCCGTGAATTAGGCGGACATTTTCGTTCAGGTAGAAACGGCATTTCGTTGTGGGCATCATGTAACTCTTTCGGGTACGACACCGTCACTTCAAGGGCCATTCCTATAGGAGAATCCGCAGGTAACTCTTCCACAGTCTTTAAAATTTTCGTTTCGTCGTCCACGTCCAACCACTTAAAGTCACCACATGGCATATGTTGAGACATACTCCAACCATACAAATTATTGACATCCAAATATATAATTTCAGATTTTTGTTGTTTGATATCATAATGAGGCGTCTTTTCATTGTTGGCTGTGGCATGTTTCAACACCGAAGTTGTCATTCCTCCCCGTATTCCTCTCTCAATAAAAAGTTGCTGTTCATAATCACTCATGAGATCTAGTGAAACGCCCGTATGCAGCAACATAGCGTCAAAAGACAGACCGGGACTCGTAAAATAATATGCCGGTTCCAATTTATATTTTAGTAGACATAACTTGCGAAAATTCGTAAAAACATCCGCAAGTATTGTTACGTCAGTTTTCAGGTACAGATCAGAGTACTCACCGAGCGTTTTACAATTGAAATGTTGCCAGACGTTTTGTGCGTGTTTGTATTCGGCATCATCAATATGCGTTTCTGACAGATCGTTATAAAAATCGGCTTTTGACGGCAATTGTTTTTCTTCGAGTACATCCCAGCTTGAGGTGTATGAATACGGGTACACGCCTTTACGGGTCACTAAATCAATGTCACCGTCCGATGAAAACGCTTTTGCGGTTTCTTGGAATAATTTTATGTCGGCGGCGCGCAAATTTTCAGCGAGAGCCGCTAAACTAGTACCCATAAAACGAAATGTATCGACGAACCTCAGCGAAAATTTGTTTGAAACAAATTTTGTAAAAGAAATATATTTTTCTTCTGTAGCGGGTATTACACTTATTCTACTAGTATCTCTTCCAAGGGATTTAACTAAAAAGTGTCCGTCGTACGAGCTAAGATTATGGAAATATACGTTTACAAACTTGGGTGTTGTTAATTTTAAATTGCAACTGTTGCAAAGCGTTTTTCTAAAACTACCTGAAACGAATATAAATATATACTTAAATTTTTCTTTTTATATTAATTATTATACATTTATCATAGTTATGTGTATGATTTACCTGTCAAATGATCATGGTCTGCTACTTTATGATTTTTCTCTGTAAAACTACCTTTACACAAGTCACAGCAGGTTTTCTTTATATGTTCTTCAGTTTCTTCATGTGTCATACAAATATCAACGTTCGTCTTGAGTAACTCTTCAATTTTCAACGCTACTTCAGTTACGTCATCCATGAAACGATTGACTACTTCCTCCGGCTCGCTGCTTTTATTTCCTCTGTATATTTTGGGCGTCGTTTGAATATTATACTGTTGCAATAATTCTATGGGTACACTGTCGGCTGCTTTTACTATGTATCCATAGCTCATTGCAACATGTTCATGAACAAAATTTGTGTTGCCTTTCGTATCTTTGTTGGACTTGACCAGCAGGCTTTCAAAATCAGCATAAATTGCAAATGGATGTTCCTGTGTTTTGCCCCATGACTCGAACTTTAATTTAGTGCCCTCTTCAGGCATTATAGGTAAGAACGGTTTGTTTTCGCCACAAATTTTTTTATGTTCTTCTAGCGCCTCAACTCCGCGTAGTTTATACTTTTTAGGTACATTATTAAAGCCCGTGAAACACCGTTTACAAAATATCCTTTTTGCTGTATTCTTTGTTATTTGTGATTGTACCAATCGACCAAAATCGGTAATATAAGTGTAATGGCTGTCACCCGCGGTGTTTGACACAATTAACAAATCGATATGGTCTCTACGTTCTTCAGCGCATACTTTCAGCGGATAAACTAAATATTCGGGTTTATTATGTAAATCTTTCAATTTTAGTCCGTAAACATTGACTGAAGTATGCGGATTATTTTTTTCGAAAATTTTTATGTCTGAAATCGGTGTTGGGAATGATAAACCGGAGAAATTATAAGAGTTTTCTATAGACTTATAGTTTTGTTCTACTATATGTCTTTTACCCTCCGTAACTTTTTTCGCCAATATAGCTCATTTGAAACATTGTTGATCTATATTTTGTGGGTTTATTACAGCTTTTTTCATTTTAATGTCATGCGGCAAATCAATGTATGAACTCCCGCCTAAAGGCTGATATTTGTATACACCCAGCAAAATACCGTCTATATTAGAAAACGAAAAATTACTACCTTTACCAGCATAGTTTTCCTGTTCTTCTAATAATTTTGTGTAAGAAATATCCACAGCACGATCGATATCGTCCTCATTAATTAACTCGGCTGCCGACGTTTTAAATGAACGATTTTCGTACTTGGTTTCATTATTTGGTACAATATAAGTCGCCTCAAGTTTTAAGTTGAATTTTATCGCACCCATTTCTTTAAGACAGTCGCGTAATTTTTCGACTAAATCGCCTCTTGTTGCCGACAAAAACGCTTGATATCCGACTACATTTTCAATATTCTTTTTGTAAAACCATAAAATTTGACTATTTAATGATTCACCCGTTTTATGAAAACCGCTCGTCGTAATGTCTTGTAATCGTTTCACCTTTACCCGTTTGCATTTAATCGTATTGTCGCTGTTACATTGTTTGCGACGTTTAGGACTAATTACACTGGGGCCCGCCTGCATTCTCTCCGTAACATTTACATTTTCTAAAAACAATATATTTATTTTAGTATATAAATTTTTAATAATATATTTTCTTTGCTTACCACTCGTTGACATAGCCCTCGAATCAGCATGATTTCCAATAGCTATATTATAATCCACACCATACTTTACGAGATCTAAAATATTACACTTATATTAACACTCTACTAAAATATTTTCTCTTTTCATATTAGTATTTTACTAAATAATCAATTGTAATACTCACGGTGAATTGTTATAACATGACGCGAGAGTGCCCATTTGTCCGAAAAAGTAGATGGACATAAATAACACTTAAATCGTATACCATCATGACTCTTTTGATGACGTACCAGTCCATGTTTGAATGCAAACACTTTTTCACACTTGTCGCAAGAAAACATTTTTAAGACGTTTAACTGTCACAGCACTATTAATTTTACTCGAGTAATAATCCGTATTTTAGGCGACAATATTCATTAAATGTAATAAAATCAATTATAAACTCGGCGAATCACAAAACATATATCCCCGTAAACTAACCTTTTCTTTCACCACTTAAACATTTTTAACTTATAATTACTTATTAATTAGAATTTATTAAGTAATTTCTAAAAATTATTCATTTTTTCATAGCCCCTCTTCTTATGTACCCCCCATACTTGTGATATCTACTGTCATGAGAGAGTACTCTACTCTTAACCTTTCATGGGAAGGGGGCCCTATGCCGTTCATCATATCCCCCCGGCCGTTTACACCGCCCGTCCACCTAGGACAGGGTAAACCCACATCATGTGAGTGGGTGAGGGGACTATGCCTTTCACCATATCCCCCTCCCGGTTGTTTACACCGCCCGTCCACCTAGGACAGGGTAAACCCACATCATGTGGGTGGGTGAGGGGACTATGCCTTTCACCATATCCCCCTCCCGGTTGTTTACACCGCCCGTCCACCTAGGACAGGGTAAACCCACATCATGTGGGTGGGTGAGGGGACTATGCCTTTCACCATATACCCCTCCCGGTTGTTTACACCGCCCGTCCACCTAGGACAGGGTAAACCCACATCATGTGGGTGGGTGAGGGGACTATGCCTTTCACCATATACCAACAGCCGTTTACACCGCCCGTCCACCTAGGACAGGGTAAACCCACAAAATGTGGGTTAGGGGGGGTCCCAGCTCAGACTTTACACTTCTACTAGTATTTATTCATATATTATATTTTAAAATCAAAGAACTACTAATTAGGATGTAATCAAAGAAATAAGAGTTGATGTTGCTTTTGGAATAATCCACCAATTTCTCTAAATGAAACACTATCTATAGATTTGCATCGAAGCGTTTCTTATGATAGTGATTTTAATTACTGTCAAATATCATCTATACTTGTCCCATCTATGTCTCGACCTCTTTTTTTAAATTTAATCTCAAAAAATTCGTTAATGAAATAAAGTAGATCAAAATAATTATTTTTGAAAAATGTAACATTATATATTTTATTGGCATTTATATATGATATCATAAATATGATACAAAAGTTTGTTCAGTTTAAAGACTTTATCAGTGTTTTGATTTATATTAACTCTAGTAGATTTTATTTTTATTTCAACATGTCGCTATAATTATTAACATTTAAGAATAGATGTAACAATTAATTTCGTATCCAGATGTTTTAAAATGTTTAAATCAGTGATAAATATTTACTTGAAATTTAAATTCTTAATTATTTTTGAAATAAGATCTTAATATAAAAAAAAACCAGCACAGGGGGGTCGCGGCACAGTGGTGACGTGGTATAGTTATAATTATATCTGACAGTGATTAAAATCACTATCAAAAAAAAAAACGCTTCGATGCAAATCTTTAGATAGTGTTTAATTTTAAAAAATTGGTGGATTATTCCAAAAGCTACATGATCTGCTAGTTCCTTATTAATATCCTAATTAAGATAAGGTATGCCGAATGAAAAAGGGATTATTAAAAAATATTATTTCTCATAAAAAAATTGTGTTGATCCACACACTTTTTCAATAAGTTATAGCATTTTAAAGTAAAAAATATAAAATCGAGAATTTTCACACAATAATAACATTCGGTAGCCATTTTCACCGTGAAGATAATTATATAATTATAATTATTAGCTTTAATTTAAGATATATATAAAAGTGTCAGTATTTCCGGAACACTTTCAAAAATTAAGTTGAAAAAATTACATTTTTGTGAAAAAGTTGTCATTTTAAATTCCCCCCTGTGGGTAGGTAAAGGGTCAGATATATAAAAAAAATATACCAAATAAAAGGTAAAGACATTAGGCGGGAGATTATCGTTTCCGCCAAACCGATAGTTTATACCTGTCTACAAATAAAGGCTTGAGAACCACTGGTTAAAATATTTGCCAAAATAACCCGATAATAATTATCTACTTTTTCCTATTCTATTATTGTTAGTTAGATAGTAGTGTATTGATCGGTATATCGATAAATATTTTGCCATCCGTTCTTTTTTATTTTACTTTTTTAATTAAATTGTCATTTGAATATATCAGAAGTAAGCGGGGCCAATAAATGATTTTATTAAATAATTTTAAGTTTCGTTTTGCACATAAAGCAATACAAACGGGTTACATACGTTGGCGTTGTTTTGTAAAAGAATGCAAAGGTACCATTCACGTAAATGAGCTTGATGAAATTATTGATCAAACAGATATTTTTTAAATTTTTAGTTAAATTGATTAAAGCTGACCTTATTTTAAATTAGTTTTAATATGTCTTATAGAACATACATGTAATGGCCCTTGTTCTGATCCCATAATTAAGAGACAAAAATTAGCAGGCGCCTGTAAACGCAAAGCTATAGACGATATTTTCCAAAGACCGCAAAAAATAATTTTAATTAATATATTTTTAAAAATTTTAATAGAAAACGTTCAATCTTAAAATTACATTAAAACATATAGTTCTAATAACGTAATCTCAATAAGCGTACGGAATAAAATTGAAATCCGTTTCAATATAATAAAAGAGGCAATTGATAAGTTTAATAAATTAGCAGACTTGAATTTATGAAATTAGTTTCCAACAACTACCGAAAAATGTATAGTTCATAGATTTATTTTTTATTATATTATTACACATATTAGATATTTTTTAAGCACATAATTAATATTTGAATTTTATTTCAATGTTTTGATGACNTTGAATTTTATTTCAACGTTTTGATGATTATATTTTCTTATAAACTATACTTTTATTATTTTTTACAAAAATATATATACATTCTTAAGACAGTTATCTATTATAATTTATTTACCTTTGGTAAAACGCCATATTTTGTTTATAAAAGTGTACTTATGTGATAAAATAAGTAATTATCCAAAACGATGTGACTGTATTTAGAGAGTGGTTAAGGAGGGCAAATGTCAATTGATGGCGATGGGAAAAAAATATTGTAAAAAATTACTTTATTTTACACATTAATATTAATACCCCACGCAAAAATCATAAATACAGACCTGAACGTAACATTGAATTCTATAACTAATAAATGCCGAAAATTTTGGTACGGGAAGCTGCCTACCATGGATAAAGCTAAATGGTTCTCAAATTTTTTATTAGATAGACAGGTAGAAGATCAGTTTGGCGGAAACGAAAAAACGACCTTATTCAGATTTGGCGGAAACGATGCTTGGCGGAAACGATGAACCATTAAGCATTTATAACAAAAAAAGGGTATTGATTTGTTCATTTTTGAAAAATTTATGGCAATTTTAAGTAAAAAAAATTTCGAAAATTAGCGATTTTTAAATTTGAAAGTTTCCCCCATTTACGGGGAACGAGGGAAATTTATTCAATTTTTGAGGGTTATATCTTTGACTAGATACGATTTTTGATCTTTTAACGTATCGTGGAAAGAAATCCGTTCAGTGAGAGATGAGAAAAAGTGGTAACTGACACAAAAAAAAAACACATCATAGTAAAACCAATTCCTTCTCAGCTTCGCATCGAAGCTAAAAAAATGAATAAACTAAACCAAACCGTTTTCTAATCTTGTGTTATTAGCAATACAACTCTTTATGACTATTTTGTATATAAGTATCTTAAATACAATAATTTAGCTTTTATGGCGTTATATAATGTCGGTTATTATACAATATCGTACATTTTAATTTATCGATTTATTAGGAATGACAGGAAAATTGATTACAATCATACCATAAGACATTTGTGATTTATGGTTTAACCATTATGTTTTTAAATAAAAATGTACGAACTATGATAAAATAATTTTTGGAAATTATTAATAAACTTTAAGTATTGCTGAACATCTCATTAGTCGTAGGTTAATTATTTTTTTATCATTATTTATATAACTATTATATACTATTGTATTGTAGTTTATTATTCTTTGTAAATATCTAATTTAGTATAGTTTTTCAATTCCGAAAATAAAAAAAATGTAAAAAAAGTATAAATGTTTTCATACGTTTTTTTAATACATAATAATTAAATTTATGATACATATTTTCAGGGGACATTTTTATTTTGATTTATATTTTTAACCCAAGAATGATATACTGGTTATTTTTGTTACTTAAAACGAAATATATTTTGTATTTATTATGTCATTAGATTAATTTTTAATCTAGCTTTTAGGAATAATTGTTTAATAGCTACAAAAAAAAAAAAATAATAAATTGTAAAAACTATGAATCTTTTTAAGAGATGATTTATTTTATTGTTTACTCACTTTAAACGATAATTTTATAAATAATTTTGTAAAAAAAAAAAAATTTCATTTTAAAAATTATTAGTCTTTTAAACGAATGATTTTTTTTTTTCATTAGACTTTAAAAAATTTTTTTATCCAATGTTTTATCATTATTTGTACAACTATTGTAAACATCTTTTATAAGATAGTTTTTCAACTCTGAAAATTAAAATTTTTGCAAAAATTATAGTTGTTTTCCTTAGTCGTTATTAAATTTATGATCAGAAGAAATAAACAACATTTTTTGTCATACATATTTTAAGCAAAAATGTTTATTTTGACAAAACCATATTAATGATATTAGTAATATGTATAACGTGTCCAAATAGTGCGGCCGCACAAGTTGTATAAATTTATACACAGATAAAGACAATCGTGATAATACGAAACAGTAAAAATATATTTTATTTAGCAAATTTACACTTCAGATAAGGTATAGTTTACACAATGGTGAAGATACACAACATTTAAAGCGCAAACCAGTTAGGTATACGTCGGAAACGGAACCGAACGCATTATCAGTCATACATATTCGGTGGCGGCCTTGTCACGGTTTCAAGGGCGGGGGGTCACCGATGACAACAGTTTGTCATATTAATAGGTGGGGGCGGCTGATAATGAGAGAGTGGTTGGCGGGCGCAGGGCGGTGCTGTGTCATATTTAATACTATTTATTTGAAATAATAACTCACAAAATAAAACTCATTAAATGAATTTATTTATATAATATAATAAGTTTATTATTTTTGTATTTATACATAATAAAATAACTGAAAATTGAATTTAAAAAAAAAAAAATTGTAACGTAAATTTGTTTTATTATTTATAAGAAAATTATTATCTGTACATCTGTTGTAGAATAAACAATTAGTAGGTTGAAACGCGCGATTGCGGTTTATTTTTGGTTCAGTCACGTCCTGTGGATTAGACTAAGTCAGAGTCAATGCACATTACAGCACTGTATAAAAAACTCGGGTGTTACAACTTCCATTGGCACTAACACATACTAAAATATTTAAAAATGTGAATGAGATCAGTGTAAATGTTTACTCTAAAAAACCTGTTATTGATAAGGGAGGTGGCGGAACCTCAATGAGGTAAAATAAAATAAATAAACGACAAAGATTTATGTGTGAATAACAATAGATTTACTATTAAATATCAAAGTACAGTTGAAAAAATTTGCACAGAGTATAATAATATGTTATTTGGCTGTTAATAATAGATGAAAAATATTGTACCCAAAAAATATATATTAATAATATATAATGTATACAGAGTGATCAAAATCTGGTAAGACACTCATTTTCTCAGAAAATATTGAGAATTTTAAATTTTATTATAGAGAAAAAATATCAAGTTCAAAAAACTCTACCATAATATGTAGTCAAACCGTTATTTTTTTCGTTCTTTCAAGGATAAAAACCCTTATTTATAATTTTCTTAAATTGGAATCCTTATTTTTAAATTTGTAACATGATAGAAAAAAAATTACGAACAATTTTGTTCTTATAATTTTTTTATCCTATTAACCGTTCGTCAGCGTTAACAGCTTGTTAAATTTAAGTGATCTTTGGCCAAATTTCTATTGTCATTTTACTGTATTAAATACAGAAATCATTATTTTTGTTTGCTGTTGTATAAACCAAAATTTATTGATCAAGTTATAAGAGGTAAATTAGTTATAAAAATTTACTACGCACTAAATGAGTGATAACAATAATAGATTCAAATCGGTTTTCAATGTATTATTAATAGCTGTGTTTATGGTTTTGTATGATTAAAGGATCTAACAAAAATACCGGTTGCCACCAATATTATGAAACGTAATAAATGACAACACTTTTCCTGGAAGTCAAAATCTTTGAACAATTATAAAACGTAAACGGTTGTTTGGATAAAAAAAATTATAAGAACAAAATTGTTTGTAATTTTTTTCTATCATATTATCAAATCAAAAATAGTGGTTCCCGTTTAAAAAAATTATTAATAAACATTTTTATCCCTGTAGGGATAAAAAAAATTTTATTTAACTTTGTATTACTGTGGAGTTTTATAAATTTAATAATTTTTCTTTTTACAAAAATTTTAAATTCTCAATATTTTCTGAGAAAATAAGTGTCTTACCAGATTTCGATCATTCTGTATATTAGGGTGACCCTTAGCTACATGAGAGGTTTTTTTTTTTAATATTTGTAAATTCCACCCCCTAGAATTATTCAATAAAATGAAAAAATAAATTATACAAAATTTGGAGACGATTGGTTAACTCTAAGTCGTGCCCCAAGGAGGTTAAAAATAACTCACCAAGGGTTATTTTTATACATCGTTTTTTTGTCTATCTCAATAACTTTAGCTTTTGCGAAAAAGTTTATTTGGATTTTTTTGTAGGTATAATTTTTCTATAAAAAGTATATGTACAAAAATTTTCGAAAAGTATTTATTTAGCCCTAAAAAAATAAAAACGTATATGTTCTATTCTTACCGTTAAAATTATTGATTTTTTATTGTAAAAACAAAAAAAAATTTATTTAACCGTTGTTAAAAATTTAATTTTCTATACATTTTTAGTTCGACATTTTTTGTATTATTTATTATTCAAAACCTACAATTTTTTTAATTTTAATTAAAAAAAAGACATATCAGATTAAAATCAATACCGTCTTAGCTTCATATTGAAGCTAAAATAATGTTAACTTACAAATTTAATATATATTTTAAATAATTTATCTTTTTTAAAATTCTTGGCATAAAGTGTTTTTATTGCAATTAGGAAAACAACACCAGTATTCTGTAACAATCTTTTATAGGTATTATTTTTATGCTTCGTCTTTTGTTAAAATATTATTATACTCTTCTATGAGTTTCACGTCCCTCTCTGCCAAATCATTTATAACTTTTAAATTATTTACTATTATTTTTAATCTGGTTCATAATAAATTATATTTTTAATAAATTGTAAATTAAATTTGGCGCTAATGCAGCATTTGGTACACTAAACCATTGTTTAACATATAAACTTAATAATGAACGAATATTATTTAACTCTTTGATTAAAAATTCAAATTGGCCCCGAAACAAAAAAATTTTCAAACAATAAATGGCCTTGGCCATCCAACGAGCATGATAGATTGGGCCAGGAATTTAAAAATAAATTCCATTCAAAGGTGTTGCACCAAAAAATATTATGGCCATTCTAAAAATTCCGGGCGTGAAACTCTTNAAGGTGTTGCACCAAAAAATATTATGGCCATTCTAAAAATTCCGGGCGTGAAACTCTTCTATATAATAATGTTTTAACAAAAGATAAAGCATAAAAAAAAAACCTGTTACAGATTGTTACATAATACCGGCGTTGTTTTCCTAATTGCAATAAAAGCACTTTATGCCAAGAATTTTAAAAAAGATAAATTATTTAAAATATATAGTAAATTTTTTTAGTACGTTTTTTCTTATAAATAGTTTCTGATTGTACATAAATTTGTAAGCTAACATTATTTTAGCTTCAATATGAAAACTAAGACGGTATTAATTTTAGTCTGATATGTTTTTTTTTAATTAAAATTTAAAATATTGTAGGTTTTGAATAGTAAATCATAACTTTTCAATCATTTTTGTATATATATTTTTTATAGAAAAATTGTATACCTACAAAAATGTCCAAATAAAC
>NW_026099575.1:38332526-38332926 GCF_025091365.1 Daktulosphaira vitifoliae | reverse complement strand
AAGTGTCAGACCTTCCGGAACATTTTCAAAAGTTAATTTTTTGTGAAAAAGTTGTCATTTTAAATCCCCCCTTGTGGGCAGAAAAATAGTCTAAATTACAAAAAAAATATACCAAATAATAGGTAAAGACATCAAGCATCTATATAATAAAAAATTATATTCATATGTTCATTTTTGAAAAAGTTACGGCACATTTTAGTAAAAAAAATTGAAAAAATTTCGAAAATTAGCGATTTTTAAATATGTAATTTTTTTGGAGGTTTCCCCCATTTACGGGGAACGAGGGAAATTTTTTCAATTTTGAAGGGTAATGTCTTCGACTAGATACAATTTGTGATCTTTTGACGTATCGTTGAAAGAAATCCGTTCGGTGAGAGCTGAGAAAAAGTGGTAACAGACA
>NW_026099575.1:38312043-38332514 GCF_025091365.1 Daktulosphaira vitifoliae | reverse complement strand
AAAAAAAAAAAAAAAAAGGGAAAAAAAAAAAAAAAAAAAAAAAAAAAAAAAAAAAAAAAACACATCATAGTAAAACTAATACCTTCTCAGCTTCGCATCGAAGCTAAAATGTATAGATTTCAAATAAATTGTAATTGATTAAATAAAATCTATATAAAAAAAATGACTATTATAAAATGTTCACATAATTCGAACTACTTTATTAGTGAAATAATCATTGAATCAATCGTTGATATTTTAATTGCAAAGTTTTAACATACAAGTTTTCAATACAAATTAGTATGTTATCTGNTTTATATGTTAAATCATAAAGAAAAA
The DNA here is from genome assembly GCF_025091365.1 of Daktulosphaira vitifoliae. Lineage (NCBI taxonomy): Eukaryota > Metazoa > Arthropoda > Insecta > Hemiptera > Phylloxeridae > Daktulosphaira > Daktulosphaira vitifoliae. Next base: position 38,332,196 of record NW_026099575.1, on the reverse strand, counting down.
ATTCAAAAAATGGTTATAAAAGTATATATTTATATATACAATGTATATTATACATATATAAGTGTAATAATAAAATAACTAAAAATTGAATTCTATGATATTTTAAAAATAATTAAAACCTTAATTTAGAATTAGTCAACTGATTTGAAAATATTTCACATATTCATTTTGAATAATTTCTATTATTTATACATCTATGTCAAATAATGAATATAAATTAAAGTAATTTTACAAAGAAATTTAACACGATTTATTAGACTGTTAAAATGAATTACACTCATATAGCTAAAATTAAATAAAAATATAAACTTCAATAAATTATGATTTCGATTTTCTAAAAATGACTTTTATAAAGCGTTCACAAAATTCCAAATACTTTATTAAAACATTCGATTTTATATAAATTACAAAGTTTTTACAAAACATTATTTAACACATACTAACAAGTTATCAAAAAAGTTTAAAAATTAAAAGATGATTACAACTTTTATATTTTGTTGTTTATTTATATTCAGTAACATTAAAAATGGACAATCGAACGATTCCTTTGTCGATAACATGAATCACTTGTTCAATCAAAAGTATTGGAAACAATATTTATTAAAGTCTGATATCAAAATTGAGGATAAGTATCAAAATGTAGTTACTATTTATGCTAATACTGTTGATGCTGAATCAGGAGAACAATGCGTAACCAAAAAAAATGTTAATGAAAAAATACGAGCAGCTTATTTGATAGCACATTATTACTATTCTTTTTTGATTCGTCAAATTATTTTTATGTTTAAAGGTATAATACAAAATAAAGTTGCATTTTTAGATTTTGGAGAGTATCTTATTAAAGTAGATATGGCATTTTCAAAAATAAAAAGCTCACTAAAATTGTTATCCATTAATTATGAAGGCGATGATCTTCCAACTTTTGTTCAAAGTTCGATAGTAATTTTTGAAAATGAAATGAATAGTACTTACAGGAAATTTATAGAAACTAAAAATAATGTTGAAAGGAATCTGAGATATATTAATCAAATTACTTTGGAAATTCTTGATGAAATATTGCATGTTTTAGAACAGTTACTAAAAGATTGTGCAAGTATTATTCCGAATGATTTTCGTGCGAAGTATAATTATTCAGGTCAAATTGATATTTTTGATTTTATGTATCGGTATTATTATGTTGATTTGTCGGTATGTGATATACATACATTTTATCACAATATAGGATTTCAATACGACGAAAGAAAAAAAACAAGTCATATAATTGAAACACAAGTTGAAACACTTGATTTATGTAAAGTTGATAAAAAATTTTAGTGTATCATTTCTTGGAAATATAAATTTTGTGTAAGAATTTTTTCTGTATAATAATTTATTATTTTTGTTCCTGCATATTAACTCAAAAATTTAAAACTTTAAATGTTTATACCTAATAAACAAATAAAGTTACATTAAAAATTTAAATGTCATTTACTATTAAATTAAAAATATGTGTTACCATTTAATAAAACAAAGTTGACACCCTTACAAGGCATAAGGAATGAACTTAAAAAGTATTACATAGTTAAAAATTCAAGCATAATGTGTAACTAAAGATAATTATAGAAAAAAAACCCAGCACAGGGGGGTCGCGGCACAGTGGTAACGTGGCATAGTTGGATAAAGTATAATGATATCTGACAGTGATTAAAATCATTATAAAAAAAAACACTTCGATACAAATCTTTAGATAGTGTTTAATTTTAAAAAATTGGTGGATTATTTCAAAAGTTACATGATCTGATAGTTCCTTATTAATATCCTCATTAAGATAAAGTATGTCGAATGAAAAAGGATTTATAAAAAAATATTATTTCTCATAAAAAAATTGTGTTGATCCATACACTTTTCAATAAGTTACAGCATTATAAAGTTAAAAATTTTAAAAATAAAATTATTTACATTACATTATCACTATTCTCTTAAGTTTCGTGAAATTATTTTTACGTTTAACGAATTGACCAAATTTCCAAATATCTTAACTTTAGCCACACTTACGCACTACACATACCCAAGTTAGTAACTTAATATTGAATTACTACATACTGAGGCCACATGCAAATCTAAATTCAACTAATTTTATTAATCTAAAGGACCAATATCACTTTTTATTTTTAAACATCTCAAAACTAATTGTAAAAAAAGAACAATCTAGTATTTAGAAAACTATTTTAATTTCACAACATTACCTTAAACAAACTAAGTAAAATATATTTTTTTTTAACACATAATAAAAATTGCAAAAAATTATTCCTTATTACAATTTAAGCCAACTTAGAAAATATAATTAATTTTTTTGATTATTTAGTATGTTTAGAATTGTTTTTCATGATATTACATAGTTATTATTGCCAAGTTTTGAATGTACAGTACATCTATAAGTTTCGTTGTTTTGTTCGCGTTTATTTTTTATATGTGCATTTGATAACTTGAAATCTAAATAAAAATAAATTGTTAGTTTTTGAACTATAGAATTAATACTGCCATAGATATTTAATATGGTACATTTAACTGTTGAAGGCGGATGTTTCATAAAACACATCTCCAATCTACGTAATTCAAAAAATTGTATTGTAAATGATTCTCCCTAATCAAGTAAATTAATTACATACATTTGTTACCCGTTCACAACACAATTACAAATTCCTCTATACCACCTGCTAACTAAAAAAAATTAAATTAATATAAATATTACCAGGAATATAATGACAAATTTAATTTATATTTAAAAATTACCCTCAAAAATTGAAAAAATTTTTCTCGTTCCCTGTAAATGGGAGAAATCTCCAAAAACATTACAAATTTAAAAATCGCTTATTTTCGAAATTTTTTAAAATTTTTTACTAAAAACTGCCGTAACTTTTTCAATAATGAACAAATCAATATAAATATTTTTCCTATGGTGAAAACGGCTACCGAATGCTATTTTTGTATTAAAATTCTCGATTTTATATTTTACAATTATCACTTTTCCTTCAGGGTATTAATAAGAAAATAGCAGATCATGTATCTTTTAGAATAATCCACCAATTTTTTAAAATTAAACACTATCTAAAGATTTGTATCAAAGTGTTTTTTATTATAGTGATTTTAATCATTGTCAGATATCATTATACTTGATACAACTATGCCACGTCACCACTGTGCCGCGACCCCCCTGTGCTGGGGTTTTTTTTTTTTGAACTTATAATACATAACATTAGCTTTATTTTTACATATGTTTTATGCTCGGAGTATTTTCGGATCATTTTCAAAACTTAAGTTAAAAAAGTTAAATTTTTGTGCAGAAGTTGCTATTTTGATTCCCACCAATGGGTAGGTAAAGGGTAAGACTTTTAAAAAATGTATGTCAAATGAAAGAGACATATCTATGGTTTCAATATAAAAAACCCAGCACAGGGGGGTCGCGGCACAGTTGTGACGTGGTATAGTTGGATCAAGTATAATGATATCTGACAGTGATTAAAATCACTATCAAAAAAAAACACTTCGATGCAAATCTTTAGATAGTGTTTAATTTTAAAAAATTGGTGGATTATTCCAAAAGCTACATGATCTGCTATTTTCTTATTAATATCCTGAATGAAAAAGGAATAATTATTAAAAAACATTATTTCCCATAAAAAAATTATATTGGTCAATACACTTTTCAATAAGTTACAGCATTATAAAGTTAAACATTTTAAAAATAAAATCGAGAATTTTCACACAAATTAAAGCTAATGTAATATACTTTATTATCAAAAAAAAAAAATTTCAGACTTTATTTTGTCTTCACGGTAAAAATAGTTACCAAATAATATTTTTGTGTGAAAATTCTCGATTTTATATTTTACATTTTTAACTTTAAAATCTTATAACTTCTTGAAAAATGTATGAATCAATACAATTTTTTCATAAGAAATAATATTTATATACTTTGTATATATTTATATACTATATGGAAATCGGACCATTTCCCTTAATACAGGGGGGGTTCAAAACATAAAAATGCATAGAGAAAGTAGAACTTTTTCAACTTAATTTTGGAAAGTGTTTTTTTTTTTTTTACAGGAGCAGTTTAAATTTTCAAAAATACAAGTAGAAATTTTATAACTTTTTTAAATAATAATTTCATACTACGTTGAATTGCTTTAATAGATCATATATTTAATCATATTTTGAAGTAAAACTTCTTTATAGAGAGTGATTCAGCGAGCGGGCTATTAAAAAAATTTAATAAACGAACGCTCAATAACTTTTCGGTTGGTATATTTAACGTTAAAATTAACCCTATAAAAATTGAATTTAGAATACAATAATTAATTTTTACAATAGTTTTATTTTTTTTATTATAATTAAAACGTAAATAAAAATATTTAAATACAATTATGACTATAAGCGCTTTGCTAATTGGTTCAGCGGTGGAACGTACACTGATATTTAATTTGTATCAGATCACCACCGTCGATCAGCCCCACCTTTATCGGCAATATATGGCAAAATACAATGATACAACAAAAAGTCCGAAAAAATAAACAGATTATCGAGCGTCACAGTCGGCTGTAAAGTATATTTCATATTATAATTTGGTACTGTATATAATTAAATAATTTAATTTCAAATATTTTTAATTGTGCATAAAAAAAATTTAAAGAACCACAATAGATGCAATTTTTACCCGATAACTTCATAACGAAAGAAGTATTCTAAGTAACACGTTTTATTGGAGTGTTAAAATAAATTACGCTCAGAACAAATAGCTAAAATTAAAAAAAAATACGATATACAAAATTCAAATAAATTATAAGTGTTTACAAAGATTCTATTTTCCAAAAACGACTCCTATAAAACGCATTCAAAATTCAAACTACTTTATTAGTGAAATAATTATTGAGCCATCTTTTTATTTCAATTAAAAGTTTTGCAACACATATGAACAAGTTGTAAGAAAAGTTTAAAAATTAAAAGATGATTGCAACTTATATTTTTTGTTGTTTTTTCATATTCAGTAACATTGAAAATGGACAATCGAACGATTCTATTGTCGATGACATGAATCAATTGTTCAAACAAAAGTTTTGGAAAGAATATTTATTTAAGTCTGATATTATTGTAAAGGATAGTCATCAAAATTTAGTTACTATTTATGCTAATACTGCTGATGCTGAATCAGGAGAACAATGCGTTACCGAAGAAAATATTAATGAAAAAAAAAGAGCAGCTTATATGGTATTACATTATTTCTATTGTCGAATGTTTAGTGAAATTGTTTTTATGTTCGGATATACGATAAAAGAAAATGTTCTACTTGTTTTTAAACAGTGTCTTGATAAATTAGAAACGACTTTTTCAAAAATAGAAAGTTCACTAGCATTCTTATCTAGTGGTTATGAGGGAGATGATCTTCCAAATCTTGTTCAAAAATCAATAATTACATTGAAAAGTGCAATCGTTATGGCTTATGAGAAATTTTTAGAATCCACAAATAATAATGAAGTGGACATGAGTAAAATATTAGATAATCTTTTGGAAAATATCAGGGAAATATTGGATTCATTCGATGAGTTAGAGAAAGATTGTGTAAGTAATCATCCGCCATACAGGGATGACGATGGTAAACAGAAAATATTAGAATTTTTTAGGAACAATATATATTACGAAGGTATCGATATGTTCGGATTCAAAGTTCAGTGGTATTTCTTTGCTTTTTCGGAATATGATATAAGTAAATTTTATGAAAATACAGGTTTTATATACAATGAACAAGAAAGAACTAGTAGTATAAATCAAACACAAGTAGAACCACTTGATTTATATGATATTGATTTCGAAAAACTTAATTTGTACTAGATTTAGAAAAACTATACTTGATGTATGAATTATTTTTCTATATGACTTTATCATTGTTCTTTTTCGTTAAAATTCATTAATATAATTTTAAATTAATATTAAAAAAAATGTTCATTTTTAGGATATTACTTATTTAAATAATTTTTTGATTTGTCTTTGTAATTTTTGACTTTGCCTAACTTGTATTTATTCAATACATTATCTTACTAACTTTTCTGTTAATAAAAACAAAACATAAATTTACAATCCCCATAAAGTGAATTTTTTTTCATTCTTAGCGTATGCATTTTACTATCATTTAAGACAATTTTAATACGAGCAATACGTATATTTAATATTAGCATATTAATAGTGCTATATTATTCGTTATATTTCTTATATAACACTTAACATCTTTAGTACAATAATACAATTTCTAATTAAATACAATTAAGTTAATCTATATTTTATCATAATATTTTTGACAAAAGTTCAAAAATATTGCATTTACTGATTTTGAGCATAAATCGGTAGTTTATTACTTAAAATAAAATAAAAATATTTGTGTTAAATATGGTAAAAACTATAAACTAGAATTTTTATATAAATAAAAAGTTATTTTTTTTTGAGAAATAAATCTTATAGTTTAGTTTAATTTAGAAGCTTCCAAATTTATATTTGACAGTCAGATTAAGTTTAGCTTCTAGTAATTATATAGAATATTATTTAGTGAGATTTTTTTTGACTCCATTAACACTAAAGCATTTTTGGGAGGGTTTATTTTTTAAATTTTAAACAACAAATAAAACATTAGGAAGCTATCATTTTTTGACGCATGTTTTTTAGAAATTTTTTTATGTTTTTGTTTTTGTATTTGATTGCACATTATTTCTGTACGTTTATTGACACTAGAACTATCCGTGTCAAATTTTCTGTTGATAGAACAAAATAATAATGATAAAAAAAAAATAGTCAGTCTTATTTATATTTATTTTGAGTCTCTATTTAATAAATCATAATATGCGAAAAATAATGTATAAAACAATTTCGGAATGGATATTATTCTGCTTCTTTTTTTGTTAAATTGTAATAAAATTTGTACATTTAAAAATTGATGAGTAATAATAACTATACTAAAGTTAAATACTAAAGCATTTGATATGATTAATTATTTGTTAACAAAAAAATTAAATGATATAATATAAAATTGTATAACTGGGTCCCGAGACTTAAAGCACTTAAAAACATTTTAGGAATAAGCAAAGAAAAAGCTATTTTAAAATATAATTATAAATACCAGATATTTGTGCCTATTTTCCAAAACTACAATATAACCATTAACAAAAATTATGTAAAATTAAATGAGTTTAATTAATAAAAAATTTAATTTTTTACAAAAAAACAAGATCTAAATCTTAGGTTTCTTGAGTTTCTGAAAAAATGAATAAAAAATAGTTTAAATAATAGCTGGAAAAAATTCATTTATTTTATTTAAACAATGTGTTTACTTATATATGTTTCTTACCTTCACTATTACAATTAATAATCAAGTGTTTTCTGAGGTTTAAATAATGTAAAGGATCGTTCGAAAGCCCAGTTTTATAAGCTAAAAATGAGCGCTTGACAATAGCCGATGTAATAAGCGCATATTTAAAGTGAACAACATTGTCACTGGAATAGTCTTTGAGAAAATTGTTAAAGTCATATAGATCACTACCATCTTCACCATCGAGTATTTTTTAAATAATTCTCAAGCCATCATTTTTTTCAAAAACTTTATTTAGTTCGGTAATAATTGGATTCCCGTAATTACTTTTTAATGTAGAAAATTCTGTTGTACATTTTGAACCACTGCTAGTGAATCACATAGTAAAACATCTTTTTTTGTAGTTCTATAATGGCTTTGATCAAAATTTCAAAATTACTTTTTGTATAAGCCAAATTTGCTTCTAATTTAAGATATATATAAAAGTGTCAGTTTTTCCGGAACACTTTCAAAAGTTAAGTTGAAAAAGTTAATTTTTGTGAAAAAGTTGTCATTTTGAATCCCCCCTGTAGGCTGGTAAAGAGTTAAATTTATGAAAAAATTATACCAAATGATAAGTAAAGATATTAAGCATCCTTAGGAAAAATATTTATATTAATTTGGCTATTTTTAAAAAAGTTATGGCAATTTTAATTAAAATTCAGACACATAAAAAAAAAACAATAAAAAAATAAAAAAAAACACATCATAGTAAAATTCTCAGCTTCGCATCGAAGCTAAAAAATTGAAAACATTTCGAAAATAAGCTATTTTTAAATTTGTATTTTTTTTGGAGATTTCCCCCATTTACGGGGAACGAGGGAATTTTTTTCAATTTTTGAGGGTAATGTCTTCAACTAGATACGATTTGTGATCTTTTGACATATCATTGAAAGAAATCGGTTCGGTGAGAGCTGAGAAAAAGTGGTAACTGAAACAAAAAAAAACACATCATAGTAAAACCAATATCTTATCAGCTTCGCATCGAAGCTAAAATATCGAAATGGAACGATTTTGAAAACTATAATTGTTTGAGGAATTTCCTCATTTACAATAAAAATAGACAAATTACAAACATTTTTTTTTGAAAAATTCATAAATTTTACAATTAATCGTCACAGTACAGCTGAAAAAATTTGCACAGAGCGTAAAAATATGTTAGTTGGCAGTTGAAAAATATTTCCCACCAGCTAAAAAAAAACAAGTAATAAAATCATAGAGAAAAATAAATTATGAATGTTTAATCCATATGAATAATTGTATTCTGGAAAAAAATATATTTTTTTTAATATTGGCAAGTTATCATAAAAAATTGCCTAGTTGTGGATTTACTGGCATTCTTGAAGATGAATGTTGTTGTTATATTGAATAAAGTCTTCGATTAAAGGGATTAGAATTACTAATTGGATAATTAGTTTTTATTACTTAATCAAAAAAATTATTCAATATGGAATTTGTTAGAGAACTTTTTTCTAATAATTTCAAACATGACAATTCTAAAAAAATGATAGAGTTATATGAATGACGTAAACCATAAACTATTAAAATATTGAAACATAAATGTATAGATAATGTTCGGATAAAATACACAAATCATGTCTGTCACTACTTTCTCTCTTACTCTAACTCTTACTGAACGATTTTTCTCAACGATACGTCAAAAGATCACAAATCGTATCTAGTCGAAGACATTACCCTCAAAAATTAAAAAAAATTCCCTCGTTCTCCGTAAATGGGGGAAACTTACAAAAAAATTACAAATTTAAAAATTGCTAATTTTCGAAATTTTTGAAAATTTTTGAACTAAAAACTGCCATAACTTTTTCAAGAATGAACATATCAATATAATTTTATTTTTTCATAGATGTTTGATGTCTTTACCTATCATTTAGTATATTTTTATATTTATGAAAATAGACATCAAAGTTCATTAAAAATTACGATTTTTGTAAAATAATTCTTTTTTATATTTTTAATTTAATAATGCTAAAAATTTTTGAAAAATGTATGGATCAGTACAATTTTTTCATGAGGAGTAGTATCCATATACATCTTTCATTTGACATACTGTTTTTTTTAAATCCGACCATTTCCCTAGCCACGAGGGGGGTTCAAATCTAAAAAATGCATATGGAAAATAGAACTTTTTCAACTTAAATTTTGAAAGTGTTCCGGAAAGTCTGACACTTTTATATATATCTTAAATTAAAGCTAATATAATACACTTTATTATGCAGAAAAAAAATTTCGGACTTTATTTTATCTTCATGGTGAAAACAGACATCAAAGTTTATAAAAAAATACAATTTTTGTAAAAAAATTCTTTTTTATATTTTTAACTTTATATTGCTATAACTTTTTGAAAGATGTATGGATCAATATAATTTTTTTTTTATAGATGCATGATGTCTTCACCTATCATTTGGTATATATTTTTTTTATATCTAACCCTTTACCTGCCCACAGGGGGGATTTAAAATGACCACTTTTTCACAAAAAATTTACTTTTTCAACTTAACTTTTGAAAATGTTCCGGAAAGTCTGACACTTTTATATATATTTTAAATTAAAGCTAATGTAATTTACTTTATCATGCGAAAAAAAAATTTCTGACTTTATTTTATCTTCACGATGAAAATGTCTACCAAATGCTATTATTCTGTGAAAATTCTCGATTTTATTTTTTACATTTTTAACTTTATAATGCTATGACATATTGAAAAGTGTATGGATCAACATTATTTTTTTATGAGAAATAATATTTTTTAATAATCCCTTTTTCATTCTACATGCTTTATCTTAATTAGGATATTAATAAGGAACCAGCAGATCAAGTAGCTTTTGGAATAGTCAACCAATTTTTTAAAATTAAACACTATCAAAAGATTTGCATCGAGGCGTTTTTTTTTGATAGTGATTTTAATCACTGTCAGATATCATTATACTTGATCCATCTATACCACATCACCACTGTGCTACGACCCCCCTGTGCTGGGTTTTTAACTTTTTTTCAAGTTGTCATTACAAACATTTTGAAATACATGAAAAAATTAATATATATATATATATATTAATATTTTTATGTAATTAGAGAGTTAATAAAAACTTAAAAAAATAAGTGACCTATAATTAAGAAACTATATAATAACATTATTCAGTCTTATTTTCTTATGCTACATGTTACTTTTTGTAAAAAGAATAATTCATTTGATTTTAAAATATTTCAGATATTCGTTTTGAATAATTTTTGTTATTTCTAAATCTATGTAAACAAAATGATATAAATTAAAGTATATCTATAAATAAACTTAACACGTTTTATTGGAGTGTTAAAATAAATTACGCTCAGAACAAATAGCTAAAATTTAAAAAAAATACGATATACAAAATTCAAATAAATTATAAGTGTTTACAAAGATTCTATTTTCTAAAAACGACTCCTATAAAACGCTTTCATAATTCAAACTACTTTATTAGTGAAATAATTATTGAGCCATCTTTTTATTTCAATTAAAAGTTTTGCAACACATATGAACAAGTTGTAAGAAAAGTTTAAAAATTAAAAGATGATTGCAACTTATATATTTTGTTGTTTTTTCATATTCAGTAACATTAAAAATGGACAATCGAACGATTCCATTGTCAATAACATGAATCAATTGTTCAAACAAAAGTTTTGGAAAGAATATTTATTTAAGTCTGATATTATTGTAAAGGATAGTCATCAAAATTTAGTTACTATTTATGCTAATACTGCTGATGCTGAATCAGGAGAACAATGCGTTACCGAAGAAAATATTAATGAAAAAAAAGAGCAGCTTATATGGTATTACATTATTTCTATTGTCCAATGTTTAGAGATATTGTTTTTATGTTCAAAGATATGATAAACGATAATGTTCACATTAGTGTTTTTAAACAGTGTTTTGATAAATTAGAAACGACTTTTTCAAAAATAGAAAGTTCACTAGCATTGTTATCTAGTGGTTATGAGGGAGATGATCTTCCAAATCTTGTTCAAATATCAAAAATTACATTGAAAAGTGCAATCTATGAGGCTTATGAGAAATGTTTAGAATCTACAAATAATAATGAAGTGGACATGAGTAAAATATTAGATAATCTTTTGAATAATATCAATGAAATATTGGATCCATTCGTTAAGTTAGAAGAAGATAGTATAAGTAATCATCTGCCATACAGGGAAAACGATGGTAAACAGAAAATATTAGAATATTTTTGGAACAATATATATTATAAAGGTATCGATATGATCGGATTCAAAGTTCAGTGGTATTCCTTTGCTTTTACGGAATATGATATAAATAAATTTTATGAAAATACAGGTTTTAAATACAATGAAAAAACAAAAACAAGTAGTATAAATCAAACACAAGTAGAACCACTTGATTTATATGATATTGATTTCGAAAAATTTAATTTGTACTAGGTTTAGAAAAACTTTACTTAATGTTAAAATTATTTCTCTATACGACTTGATCATTGTTCTTCTTCATTAAATTGTATTAGTGTAATTTTATATTTTATAATAACATTAAAAAAATTAAATATTTTGACTTTAATACTTTTTTGATTTATCTTTGTAATTTTTGACTTTGCCTATCTTGTATTTATTAAATATATTATTTTACTAATTTATTTTTTAATAAATTTACAATCTCTTAAAAGTGATTTTTTTTTCATTTTTAGCTTATCTTTTTACTATCAATTAAGATAATTTCAATATGTGCAATACATATTGTTATCATATTAATAGTGATACATTATTCGTTATATTTCTAATATAACACTTAATATCTTTAGTACAATAATACAATTTCTAATTAAGTACAATAAATTGAAATCTATATTTTATCATAATATTTTTGAGAAAAGTTCAAAAATATTTCATTTACTGATTTTGAGCATAAATCGGTAGCTTATTACTTAAAATAAAATAAAAATATCTGTGTTAAACATGGTAAAAACTATAAACTACAATTTTTATATAAATAAAAAGTTATTTTTTTTGAGAAATAAATCTTTTATTTGTTAAAAAGGTAATAATTAAGCTTAAAAATGTTAGAGATATTATATACTTCAAATAATAGTAAATAAATCATCAAATTTTAAGTTTACAAACACGTTATAGTTTAATTTAGAAGCTTCCAAATTTATATTTGACAGTCAAATTAAGTTTAGCTTCTAGTAATTATATAGAATATTATTTAGTGAGATTTTTTTTGATTCCATTAACACTAAAGCATTTTTGGGAGGGTTTATTTTTTGAATTATAAACAACAAATAAAACATTAAGAAGCTATCATTTTTTGACTCATGTTTAGAAATTTTTTTATGTTTTTGTTTTTGTATTTGAAAGCACATTATTACTATACCTATATGGTTCGTGTGATTGTTTTTATGTTTAAACGTATAATACTATTTATGTTTTCACTTAGTAAAATGAAACAGCGTCTTGATAAATTATATACTACTTTTTCAAAAATTAAAAGTTCACTAGAATTGTTATCTAGTGGTTATACGCGAAAAAATCTTCCAAATCTTAAATCAAAATTGTATAATAGTATTAAAAAAAATTAATTGAGCATAAATATCTAGAGAATATTTTTTTTTCATTTAGAGACTACAAATAATTAAATCCAATCCTATATGTATATGTTTTTATTCAGTTAAGACTTGTCACTGAAACGCAAGTAGGAAGTTTGTTAATTGGTAGTTCGCGTTATTGATTTATACACTAATAAAATTTGCCCTCTTGAACTAGTTATTGACTTGATTATTATTATTTCTTTATAATAAATAATCATTTTTCTTCCTCATTAAAATTTTTAATATTATAGGTATTTCTAAAAAAAAAATTGAGCAGAAGTATTTTAAGTTATATAAATAAGTTTTCAGTTTGCCTCTTAAATATTGCATTCCATTAATATTAACTGCAGTTGTTATTAAGTTTAAATAATGTTTTGATACTTCTCTCATTATTATTTTTATCTATTAAGCAATAAAATTTAATATCATTATAATTATTTTTTTAGTAATTACTTCTATCTATTATATGTATAAACTATTATATAAATGATAAAATTCACACAAATAATAGTAGAAGTTGTCACAGATATATCGATATTATAATTAATTATATTCCAAAATTATGTATTAATTTTTTAAGATAATAAGTAATGAATAACACATTAAGTAATAAATAGATAATAATATCGTTTTTGACGCCTATTTTTAAACAATTGAATTAGTGTATCATTAAAATTAACAAAAATTAAATTTTAATATGATGTTGAAAGATAATTTCTAAAAAATTTTTTACTAAAGATTGTTTCTCCAATTGAAGTTAGTCAATATTTTTAATTAAATAATTTTTATATTTTAATCCTAGACAGAATTGTACTAATAACCTGTGACAAAATAATCCTATGGGTTATTTTACATAATATTATCTTAAAAAATGTCTAATTTAATAATGTGAAAAAATTGAATGTATCATTAAATATCATTTATTCTATATTGTTATTATTTATTTTTTAGTGTGATATGTAGTCAATTATTATTGAATTAATTAATATAAACACGATCTTAATTGAATAGCCTATCCTAGATTATGAGATGACCTAAATTTGATACGGTTCCGTATATTTTGCGATATGTTTAATACATGATCATTTCGTCTCTTCCATCAGCCGCCTTATTACACTGGAAGTCCAGTCTGATTAGAGTACCCTCGCTATCTAGTTGGGATGCAAAGTCTATCTACTGGAGCGCGGTCGATTACCAACCGCCGCCGGTGAACGCTCTCTCTTTTTGTCTTGGACGTCCTATGTGAACTAACTCTAACCGCCGTTTTTTACGTGTCGCACATTGACAGGTACTTTACTATATATATATCATAATTCATAAGTTGTATTTCATCTCTTTTGATAAATTTTTAATATATATATTTGTTTATTTAAATTTGTTTTTTTTCTCCTCTCGGGCAGTGCCGTTGCAATTATTATTTAGACATTATTGTGCGTGGTTGTGTTACCTATATTATATTTAAAAAACGTTTATTGACACTAGAACTATCCGTGTCAAATTTTCTGTTGATAGAACAAAATAATAATGATAAAAAAAAAATAGTCAGTCTTATTTATATTTATTTTGAGTCTCTATTTAATAAATCATAATATGCGAAAAATAATATATAAAACAATTTCGGAATGGATATTATTCTGCTTCTTTTTTTGTTAAATTGTAATAAAATTTGTACATTTAAAAATTGATGAGTAATAATAACTATACTAAAGTTAAATACTAAAGCATTTGATATGATTAATTATTTGTTAACAAAAAAATTAAATGATATAATATAAAATTGTATAACTGGGTCCCGAGACTTAAAGCACTTAAAAACATTTTAGGAATAAGCAAAGAAAAAGCCATTTTAAAATATAATTATAAATACCAGATATTTGTGCCTATTTTCCAAAACTACAATATAACCATTAACAAAAATTATGTAAAATTAAATGAGTTTAATTAATAAAAAATTAAATTTTTTACAAAAAAACAAGACCTAAATCTTAGGTTTCTTGAGTTTCTGAAAAAATAAATAAAAAATAGTTTAAATAATAGCTGGAAAAAAATTCATTTATTTTATTTAAATAATTTATTTACTTAAATATGTTTCTTACTTTCACTATTTCAATTAATAATCAAGTGTTTTCTGAGGTTTAAATAATGTAAAGGATCGTTCGAAAGCCCAGTTTTATAAGCTAAAAATGAGCGCTTGACAACAGCCGATGTAATAGGCGCATATTTAAAGTGAACAATATTGTCACTTGAATAGTCTTTGAGAAAATTGTTAAAGTCATATAGATCACTACCATCTTCACCATCGAGTATTTTTGATATTTTTTTAATAATTCTCAAGCCATCATTTTTTTCAAAAACTTTATTTAGTTCGGTAATAATTGGATTCTCGTAATTACTTTTTAATGTAGAAAATTCTGTTGTACATTTTGAACCACTGCTAGTGAATCACATAGTAAAACATCTTTTTTTGTAGTTCTATAATGGCTTTGATAAAAATTTCAAAATTACTTTTTGTATAAGCCAAATTTGCTTCTAAGCCTGGTTTCACTATGCATATGTTAACTCTTTTGATACTGTCACCGTCGTTTTCATTTAGACAGCTTTCGACGTGTCGAAATTCTTTAAAATGTTCGCAATGATAAATTGTAGCCTCTATCCAAGACCTCAACGTGTAATAGTTAGTTCAGGGAGCAAATTTTTATCTAATTTAAATAATTTAACATAAGATGGAGCTTTACAAAATATATTTTTCATATTTTATATTAATTCATCAACTGTACCAAATTGTCCGCGAATTTATTTGGAAATTCTGAGTAGTTCGTGGGAACAACAAGTAACGTGAATCATTTTTGTACATACATTTTTAAGAATAGTACCTGATTTTACCATATATGGAGCATAATCTGATAAAAATAATAAGACGATATTGTATTTTATATCATAGAGTCAAATATAACCTTTTCATTTCGATTTCGATTCCGTTGGAATACTATTACCAGTATACTTCTCTAAAATAGTCCTAAAAATATTGTTAGAAAGCTTATTTAACGGATTATTGACAGAAACCATGGCTTGGTATAAATTCATATTGAAGTTTGATTTCGCTGAATTTCGATTGATTAAAAGTAATTGAGATTTATCTGCACATATTTTTTGTGATGTTTGACACTTTTAATGAGACATATATATATATTTTTTTTTTAAACTTTAATTTTATCTCACATATTTTAAATATAAAACATGCCCGTCCGTGATCAAAATTTCATACTCGAATTCTAAAACATATTTTTTTAAAAGCACACTAGCTGATACCTATTGTTTTCCCATTTCATTTTAAATAAACGACCAAGATCAACTAATCATTAGTCAATACAACTAGATCGGTTATCCATTTCGTGGTTATCAGATTACGGGGGTCTCATACTATTTATAAAATACATTATTTATTGATATTTATAACCAACCCAAACCCAACCGAACCCTGGGCGGAATGCATTGTGGAGGCGGCCCCTTATACATAAACAAGGAAATATATTTTTTTACTTATTAAATAACGACCTTAACTATGAAATCAATGCTACTCATTCAGACGTTGCAGACTTGTAATTTAAAATAATTTACTTTTTTAAATAAATGTATTAATTGTTGGCCAATTGAAAAAATGTTTTGTTATATTTATTGGCTTAATGTAAACAAGGCAAATTTTTTTGCTTAAATAGGATAAAAAATGCTGTTTAAATCGACACCGTTTGGTGATCTTATGCTTAAGTTATTTTTTGTGATAAATGAGTACGTATATACTTTAAACACTTTAACTGTTACATTTTTCTCTAAGTATAACTAAAATTTTTTAAGTTTTTTGTGTATATATTTATAAAAAAATATGGAGTCAGATTTGTTTTTCGTGATAACGACGTTGGTGATATATTTTATAATTCCATTTCAAGTAATCAGAGATATTATGTTTATTGCATTGGCAGTTGTGTCGCTGCAGACTTTTTTGGAGATGAAACTTTTTAAGAAGAAAATTACTTCAACTAAACCAGTAGAATCTATTTAGAATAATCGCCGCCCAGTTTTGACTACACATCCTATTATTTTGGACACACCTATTTTGACAAAAAAATCAATTTTAGAAGAATCGCTCATAGAAGATAAATTTACGGGAACTCCGATAATTGAAACCGAAAAAGAGCCCTCAAACACTTATACGAACATTTCATTAATGAATAATGAAATTGAACCCGTCAAAAAACTAAACCCAGAAATTGTTACGAAAACTGAAATTGAAAAAGAGCCCACTAACACTCCTACAGAAACTTCTGTAAAAGCTGATAAGTCTTTTAACTCAGACTTTATACAGTCAAAAAACAATAATTCAACACAACCATTTGAAATAGTGTCAGGAAATATATTTACAACAAATCAAGAAAACCGCACCTTAATAGAAAATTCACTCAAATTTAGTAGAATACAGTCTAAAAAATTAACAGAAAATATTACAACATCTAACACTAACAGTGCGTTGCTAAGTAAAAAAACTGAACTTTTTACTCTAGAAGGCCTGGAAAAAACTAAAGAGAATGGAAATTTATGTCGTGAAAATAATAACAAAAAATCCGCAACTAGAACTCGGCCTAAGGATATTAAAAAACATTTATGGGATAAGAGGTACTTATTGTTTTCTAAATTCGACGAAGGAATCATGATGGACAATGGTAATAAAATTATTATTTCAACAAAGTTTTTTACTATATTTGATAACGTTTTTTTTTTTTAGAATCATTTTATTCAGTTTGTCCTGAAATCTTAAGTACACACATAGTGTTGAGATGTCCTGGCCTATATGTCGCTATGGATCCGTTTTGTGGCGCTGGTGGTAACGTCATCCAATTGGCCAAAAGATACAAACAAAAAATCGCTGTGGAAAACGATGCTAATAAATTGGAATTCGCGAAAATAAATGCTGAGATTTATGGAGTCAGGGAGAAAATTACATTTATACTGGGAGATTTCTTCAAAATTGCAGAAACCTTAAAAAAATATAAGCCACAGGTCATAGTGACGTCTCCCCCCCATGGGGCGGCCCTTCGTATAAGAAACACGAAGTTTACAGTCTCGAAAAACATATGTGTAGCAACTACGAAGGAGGCGGTAAAAAACTATTCGACCTGTTAAGAAGTATTGCTCCCAACGTAGCACTCTACATACCTAAAACTACAGGTCGAAACGAGGTAAATGAATCAAATTTCTATAAGTAAATCACAATTGTAGTTAATGTCGATCAAATAATTTTCTAGTTGATACAATTTGGCAAACTATTCGATTTAAACATGGAAATTGAACATAATTATATTGACGATAGACACGATTCGATCACTGCGTTTTTCGGCAGCTTTTTCAACATGAATACTAAATACTTATCCGACGACAACAAACTTTACACTAATAAAAAATTCTTGAAGTATCCAGAATCAGCTGATTACTATTATTGTTAAATATTAATTCAATCAACCTTTACTATTTTTCGATTAAGTACTGCTTTGTATTTTGATTTTTTCTAATTATTGACATTAAACCGATAGAAGACACATACAAATTTCGAAATATTCTAATTTTTATGTTAAACGTACTACCGATTTTCGAATAAATATAAATACCTTATAATTCTTAAATTTTTGCCGCAGCATGCTGTCGGATGACATATTTTACTGAAAAGTAAATTTAAATAATTGTATTTTCATTATAAAACATATATTTTTTTTTATGCGCTTGATTTTTATAACTTGAATTAAATTTTTTAATGATTTTAGTTTTATGATTAATATTTTTACAGTAAATATTACATTAAATTACTTTTGAATTTATTTTGTTGATCAAAAATCAGTAAATATAATTTAATTCTTAAAATTGTTTAACTCGAAATATTTGTTATATTGTATTCTATAATAAATAATTATTATAAAAAATCAGATGCTTCTAGTTATTTTTCAACAAATTAATTTGAAAATATTTCATTGATTTATTATTAAATTAATGTTTAAAAAGTTGATTTATGTTGTTTAAAAATTATTAGAACATTTTTTAGTGCTTATAGTGGCTTTTGAATAAATTAATCATAATCGATACGATTATCTTATTGTTTTAATGCTTTTCGTGTGCCTTAAGCGTCAAACTTAATGTTAAACCGACACTAGTTTCAGTTCCGATAAAATTCATTAGATGATTTATTAAGTAACATGTTACCAAAATTGTTTGAATCTTATACAATGGTAGTAGAACACACAATTAGAGTTAAAAAATGAATAAATAATAAAGTAAAATTATTCAAATTGTAGTTGATACCTATTTTTATTGAAAAAAAATAATTTAAATTAATTTAATAATATTAAAATATTAATAAGAAGGGAGACTACAGTGATTGGGTCCTTGATATTCAAACTAATTGAGATAGAATTTGAACAAATTTTGAATATTTTCCAACTCATTGAAAATTAATAAAAAAATGCGAGTTCGAACATCATACCGTGAGCGTAAGAGACTATTAGTGTCATCGACGTGGCAACTGTACATTTCATATGTTGATGACTAAAAATGGACATTTAAGCTAATCCAAAAATAGTTTTTTTAACTTAAGGAAGGCAAATATTCAATTAGAACATTTATAATGTCAGTGGCCTCATCATGAATCTTCATGACTTAATTACTGAAATTTTAATTCATAATAATGAGTCATTCCTCAATAACTATATAAAAATTATAGATTTGAAACATACAGTTGAACTGCTAAACTTGAGCCAAATTGTAAAGTTAACCTAAACTACTTTTATTTCATAATATATTTTCAATCATGGAAAAAAATTCTATATGAAAAAATAATATAATTTGGAATTATTAAAAAACTAAAAATACAGTTTATAGATATTCATAAGTTTTATTTTAACTTAAGTTTTGAAAATGTTTCGGAAATACTCTGAGCTTTAAACATATGTAAAAACCAACTAGTGCGTGTTACAAGTAAGCGCAGATGAAGTGAAACTTCTGTCGTTATGAAGATATCAGTAGGGTAATATTGGGAATTCTAGAACCCCCTCGCCTCACCCCTTCACCTACCCACCCACCGATGGGTGGCGTGGTCGGGGGGAGGGGCGTGTCACACAGTGGGCGTGGTCTT
>NW_026099575.1:38311683-38311943 GCF_025091365.1 Daktulosphaira vitifoliae | reverse complement strand
GACCGAAATATACTTCTCCTCGGAATTCGGTATGACCGAAATCCTTTGGTCGTCGTACCCCAATTCAGTGACGATGAAATGGGCGTCGTAACCCGAAAGATTGTGCAAGAAGCACGGCACAAAGTTGACCGTCTTCACTTTCAGGTTACACGCATTGCACAATGTCTGTCTGAATCGCCCCGATAAATGGCAGTGGTCTGCGACTTTGGGGTTGGAATCCTTGAATGCCGTGCAGCACAAGTCGCATACCACTTTCTCCC
>NW_026099575.1:38302019-38307555 GCF_025091365.1 Daktulosphaira vitifoliae | reverse complement strand
TGATAAGACCACGCCTCCTCCTTTCCCCCACCATCATAAGTCCACGCCTCCCTTACCCCCACCCTCATAAATCCAGTCCTTCCTTACCACCACCATCGAAAGACCACGCCCACTGTGTGACCTTGACCACGGTCAATACCCCCACCATCGAGAGACCACGCCCACTATCTGACCTTGACATTACCCCCACCATCGAAAGACCACGCCCACTGTGTGACACGCCCCTCCCCCCGACCACGCCACCCATCGGTGGGTGGGTAGGTGAAGGGGTGAGGCGGGGGGGTTCTAGAATTCCCAATATTACCCTACTGATATCACATGAAAATTGCATATATTATGATTCTATAAAATTTTTTATGTACAGTCAAAATTATTTAATTGCATTCTAAATTACCCTGTGACAATGATTTTTATGAAATTTTTCCTTAATTCTTTTTGAGTTAGAAAAAAATGTTCAATTAATATATATAGTTATATAATATATATGAATAAATAAATAAATTTTGATTGTGCATAAAAAAATTTAAAGAACCACAATAGATGCAATTTTTACACGATATCTTCATAACGAAAGAAGTTTCACTTCATTCGCACATATTCGTAACATGCACTGATTTGTTACTTATTTTTTCAAAACTCATCAAATTTTTTTTTTTTATCTTTATAAACAATTTGGTTGAGTTAATAACAAATTTAGAATAAGTACAAGATTGATTTACGAGTATTTTAAACATAATTTGAGGTTTTTATTACAAACATTATAAAATTCAAGGAAAAATTAACTTTTTTTTAAACTTATTAGAGAAAAAATAATAAAAAATTCTTTAAATAAAATCTTAAACTGCAAAATTTTTTTTTAAAGAAGTAACTCAATATATAGGCTTGATCAAAAGTTCGTATAGAAATTTGTATACATTCTAATTCCTCTTATATGTAATAAAATAATCACATTTTCAAAAATGTACATACAAATATAAAATTTAGCTTTAATGCATAAAATTAAAAAAAAAAAATTGAAATTGTGTATAGAAATAAAAGAAATAGACTATTCTTCATGCTTGGTTTAAAAAAAATTTGTCATAGTAACCGTTTGTGCATTTATCAATAATGGAGATTTTCCCTTTAAAATCAGTTAACAACATAATTAGAATCCAGAACTAGAATAATAATCGAATCGGTAATAATTCATAGTGTTGTAAAGTAATAATCAAAAATTATTGATCAAAAATGGCTAATTTTTTAACACGTATAATTAAAAGTGTCAAGAAGAAATTTGAATAAGAAAAAATATTAAAGGTAATATTTTGTACTTTCAAACGATTATTAATTTGATTTATTATATTTATCATAAATTTATTTTTTAGTTAATATAATTCTTATTAACATTAAATTTATTCAGTAACATTAATAGACTGTGAATCATATTGACAGAAGATGTGATGGTTCAAGTAGAATGTGTACCACAATCATAAAACTTAGTTTCTCAAGTTGAGGGGATTAAAGACGCTACTTCTCAGACCTCCATATTATTTTCAGAAAAATTTACTCAGACTTACTTTAATGCTGTGTTTAATACGTCTGAAATGCAAACAGTACCTATATATATTAAAGTGGTATCCTATAACGGTATAAAATTATTTTTCATGTAGCAATACACATAAATAACTAGATTATTTATTGAATAATGATATAATTAAGAAAATTACTAGTAAACAACAACTATTTTAGAAGTTTTTAACAATTTTAAGTAATGACTGGTGGTGAAAAATTGGGACTTTATTTTATGTAAAAATTTTTTAAAAAATGTATTAGAAATGATATGTAAAAAATATTTTTTGTAAATTATGTTTCGGTTGATAAAGCATCAACTTTAGGTTGGCCAAAAAAGGTGTTGGAAGGTACAAAGTTATACTCGGTAATTAGAGTAACCATAAACAATGTATAGTTACAATATTTTTTTGCTTTATAGCAAAATACTATTAACCCTTAAACAGTCTAGCATACCCCCACATAAATAAAAACGGATGTTTTATATTGCATAAAAGGTGTACATAGATATAAATTTAGAAGATGGTTTTTATAGTAATATTGAATAGATTTTCATAAATAAATACCTTCGAAAAAAAAATGTATGACTTTTATAGACTAAAATATCTATCAAAGTTGAAATGGGTCATATTGACCCCCACGCGACTATGAACGTTATCATTTTTTTTGGACTTGTATTTTTTAACACGCTTATATTAGTTTCACGTGTATGTTTGTTGTTTGTTTGTCGTTTGTAAGTTTGTAACTCCACGCGGCACGTGTTATTATGTCGCGTATCCCGTCGTGTATGACCTTGAGACTATACTGTCGTAACGCATTCGCCCCACCCCGCTCACCAATCGTAGACAACAATATTTTCCAACTCGTAGACGCGCGCTTATCATCAATTATATATATATATATATATATAACAAATTTTTATTGTAATTGACACAGCCCCGCGGTGCAAAGTCCAGCAAGTGCCGCACGGCCGACGACGTACCGCCGCTAATGATACCGTAGTATTCTTCCTGTTGTCAAAGTGGCAACGTCAATAAACCGATCTCCACTCGCCACCGTCGCCATCAACGCTGCTAACCTTTTGACGCCCGAGGATCACGCCGGACATCGCGTCTTCGACGCCAGCAAAAGTGTCGCGATATTATGCGAAGATTATATATTCCTACCGCCACCGCTAATATTAATATATATATTAATATTTATACGAATATACATATATGTTAATATTCATTTATATATTCCTACAGCCGACGCCTCTGCCGCCGTATATGCCTCGTGTATAATGTTCCCTCCGCCATGCCCGCCCACATAAACACGGCTATACCTCATGCATGATACGTTTAAGTCCCTTTAAATATATATATATTCTAATTACTATTAAAACTTATATATTAATACACTTTATTCTCATTAAGAGATATGTAGTGTATTCATTCCGATTACGGAGGATGATTCTCGTATCGTTATTTTTCGTCACTACCTCCACGTTACGCGCCTGCTGCTTTCTTTGGATGTGGTAGCCGTTTCTTAGACTCCCTCTCCGGAATCGAACCCTTATTTCCCGTTACCCGTTACAACCATGATATTGATATTAACTACTATCATAACATGAAACTAAAAAGTGAAAAATAAATATAGTTTAAAAAAACTAAAAAACACACTTTTAAAGCACATCGAACTAAAAAGTTAAAAATAATTTTTAAAATTAACTTAAAACAATAATGAACGAAAAATACTAGTATTATTGTGAAAAAAAGCGTCAGGCGCTCAATATACAAAAAATATGGCATAAAGCACAATAATACTATTTTTTTCACAATAATACTAGTATTTTTCGTTCATTATTGTTTTAAGTTAATTTTAAAAATTATTTTTAACTTTTTAGTTCGATGTGCTTTAAAAGTGTGTTTTTTAGTTTTTTTAAACTATATTTTTTCAAAATATCGTTTTATCGTAAATGCAATGTTATAATCGATATAATATTGTGGATTTGGGATTATGTGGATCTGCCACCGTCTGTGCAATTAAGTTTTAAAAATAAATAATCTATTGAGAATTTCCACTACTCGATGATACGGAACAAATACGAACTAAACATGTAATAAATACATCCCGTCGCAATGTGGACACATTGATTATCGGTGCCTCATTTACAATTACCACTATTCACATTTACCCCTCTTGACCCTACTCGTATTATAATAATTAAATTGTATTGTAATATTAATAATAAAAAAATTCAATTCAGAAAAATGATTATGTAAATGTAAATANACAGAATTATGTAAATATAAATACACATAAAACTAGTAAATATAAGCCATGTTTGAGCTCAAAGAAATACAAGAAAAATTAATAAAAATACATTTTGTAATGGTAAAAGCTTTTATGTACCGTCTTAAAAATAAGATTTTACAGTTAAAATAATTTTTTTACAAACCAAAATTTTGAAAATTAAGTTTTTTTTTTTTCGTAATATAATTTTTAATAATGCACATAATTTTGTCATTTATTTATTTTTTAATTGTTATCCATATTTATATATCATATGGTAACAAATAATGTCTTTGAATTAAAAAAAAAAGAATTTTTTTATACTTTTTTAGAAATGGGGTCTAATAGACCCCCACGCGACTATGAACGTTAAAAATAGGTACGCGCCTGTTTAAGGGTTAACATCATGTAATGTATGTCAATAATAGACTAAAATCATATATATTAGAAAATATGCCTCAAATCAAATTGATGAATAATTATAATTATAACATCAGGGTACTGTACTTTCGAAAATATTAATTTTGCATAACAAGAATTGTAGATGAACATATCATAAAGTCTATAGAAAAAAAAATTACTAAATATTATAGATAGACTTATATTGAAAATTGCAATTACAAATCACGAAAATATGAACTTTGTGCAATTAAATATGGTAATCAACAATTTTACTTATAAAACTAGTATAAAGATACGTATAATTGAACGAGTTTTATGGTTTTGTGATAGTTATTTAATTAAACAACTTATAATATAAGTCGATATTAATAATTATGTAATATCTTTTATTTTTCATGCAAGTGCTTCATAACTTTGAATAATCAAACTATGTTTCTTTTTTTTAAATTAACTTATTGAAAAATAAACGAATCAAAATAATTCTTTTAGCTTCGATGCGAAACTGAGAAGGTATTGGTTTTTTTTTTATTTTTATTTTTTTTTGTGTCTGTTACCACTTTTTCTCAGCTCTCACCGAACCGATTTCTTTCAATGATACGTCAAAAGATCACAAATCGTATCTAGTCAAAGACATTACCCTCAAAAATTGAAAAAATTTTTCTCGTTACCCGTAAATGGGGGAAACATGCAAAAAAATTACAAATTTAAAAATCGCTAATTTTCGAAATTTTTTCAATTTTTTTTACTAAAATATGCCGTAACTTTTTTAAAAATAAAAATATCAATATAATTCTTTTTTTTATAGATACATAATGTCATTACCTTTCATTTGGTATAATTTTTTTATAAATCTGATTTTTTACCTGCCCACACGATGGGATTTAAAATGACAACTTTTTTACAAAAAATTAATTTTTTCAACTTAACTTTTGAAAGTGTTCCGGAAAGTCTGACACTTTTATATATATCTTAAATTAAAGTTAATGTAATTTACTTTGTTATGCGAAAAAAAAATTTCGGACTTTATTTTATCTTCACGGTGAAAATGGCTACCGAATGCTATTTTTGTGTAAAAATTTTCAATTTTGTATTTTACATTTTTAACTTTATAATGCTATAACTTATTGAAAAGTGTATGGATCAACATTATTTTTTTATGAGAAATAATATTTTTTAATAATCCCTTTTTCATTCGACATACTTTATCTTAATCAGGATATTAATAAGGAACTAGCAGATCATGTAGCTTTTGGAATAATCCACCAATTTTTTAAAATTAAACACTATCTAAAGATTTGCATCGAAGCGTTTT
>NW_026099575.1:38282110-38301999 GCF_025091365.1 Daktulosphaira vitifoliae | reverse complement strand
GGGGGTCGCGGCACAGTGGTGACGTGGCATAGTTGGATCAAGTATAATGATATCTGACAGTGATTAAAATCACTATAAAAAAAAAACACTTCGATACAAATCTTTAGATAGTGTTTAATTTTAAAAAATTGGTGGATTATTCTAAAAGCTACATGATCTGCTATTTTCTTATTAATATCCTGAATGAAAAAGGGATAATTATTAAAAAACATTATTTCTCATAAAAAAATTGTATTGATCCATACACTTTTCAAAAAGTAATAACATTTTAAAGTTAAAAATGTAAAATATAAAATCGAGAATTTTAACACAAAAATAGCATTCGGTAGCCGTTTTCACCATAGGAAAAATATTTATATTGATTTGTTCATTATTGAAAAAGTTACGGCAGTTTTTAGTAAAAAAAATTTAAAAAAATTTCGAAAATAAGCGATTTTTAAATTTGTAATGTTTTTGAAGATTTCTCCCATTTACGGGGAACGAGAAAAATTTTTTCAATTCTTGAGGGTAATTTTTAAATATAAATTAAATTTGTCATTATATTCCTGGTAATATTTATATTACTTTAATTTTTTGGAGTTGGCAGGTGGTATAGAGGAATTTGTAATTGTGTTGTGAACGGGTAACAAATGTATGTAATTAATTTACTTGATTAGGGAGAATCATTTACAATACAATTTTTTGAATTACGTAGATTGGAGATGTGTTTTATGAAACATTTGCCTTCAACAGTTAAATGTACCATATTAAATATCTATGGCAGTATTAATTCTATAGTTCAAAAACTAACAATTTATTTTTATTTAGATTTCAAGTTATCAAATGCACATATAAAAAATATACGCGAACAAAACAACGAAACTTATAGATGTACCGTACATTCAAAACTTGGCAATAATAACTATGTAATATCATGAAAAACAATTCTAAACATACTAAATAATCAAAAAATTAATTATATTTTCTAAGTTGGCTTAAATTGTAATAAGGAATAATTTTTTGCAATTTTTATTATGTATTATGATGTATTAAAAAAAAAAAATTATTTTACTTAGTTTTTTTAAGGTAATGTTGTGAAATTAAAATAGTTTTCTAAATACTAGATTGTTCTTTTATTATTAATATCCTGAATGAAAAAGGGATAATTATTAAAAAACATTATTTCTCATAAAAAAATTGTATTGATCCATACACTTTTCAAAAAGTAATAACATTTTAAAGTTAAAAATGTAAAATATAAAATCGAGAATTTTAACACAAAAATAGCATTCGGTAGCCGTTTTCACCATGAAGACAAGTCCAGATGTCAAATTTTTTTTTTTTCAAATTAAAGTATATTACATTAGTTTTAATTTAATATATACATAAAAGTGTAAGTATTTCCGGAACTTTTTCAAAAGTTAAGTAGAAAAAGTAAATTTTTTGTGAAAAAGTTGTTATTTTAAATCCCCCCCTGTGGGAAGGTAAAGGGTCAGATTTATGAAAAAAATATACCAAATGATTGGTAAAGACATCAAGCATCTATAGGAAAAATATTTATATTGATTTGTTCATTATTGAAAAAGTTACGGCAGTTTTTAGTAAAAAAAATTTTAAAAAATTTCGAAAATTAGCGATTTTTAAATTTGTAATGTTTTTGGAGATTTCTCCCATTTACGGGGAACGAGAAAATTTTTTTCAATTTTTGAGGGTAATTTTTAAATATAAATTAAATTTGTCATTATATTCCTGGTAATATTTATATTAATTTAATTTTTTTTAGTTAGCAGGTGGTATAGAGGAATTTGTAATTGTGTTGTGAACGGGTAACAAATGTATGTAATTAATTTACTTGATTAGGGAGAATCATTTACAATACAATTTTTTGAATTACGTAGATTGGAGATGTGTTTTATGAAACATTTGCCTTCAACAGTTNAAATTTTTTGAAATTGAAAACGTAGATTGGAGATGTGTTTTATGAAACATTTGCCTTCAACAGTTAAATGTACCATATTAAATATCTATGGCAGTATTAATTCTATAGTTCAAAAACTAACAATTTATTTTTATTTAGATTTCAAGTTATCAAATGCACATATAAAAAATATACGCGAACAAAACAACGAAACTTATAGATGTACCGTACATTCAAAACTTGGCAATAATAACTATGTAATATCATGAAAAACAATTCTAAACATACTAAATAATCAAAAAATTAATTATATTTTCTAAGTTGGCTTAAATTGTAATAAGGAATAATTTTTTGCAATTTTTATTATGTATTATGATGTATTAAAAAAAAAAAATTATTTTACTTAGTTTTTTTAAGGTAATGTTGTGAAATTAAAATAGTTTTCTAAATACTAGATTGTTCTTTTATTATTAATATCCTGAATGAAAAAGGGATAATTATTAAAAAACATTATTTCTCATAAAAAAATTGTATTGATCCATACACTTTTCAAAAAGTAATAACATTTTANACTTTAGATTAATAAAATTAGTTGAATTTAGATTTGCATGTGGCCTCAGTATGTAGTAATTCAAAATTAAGTTACTAACTTGGGTATGTGTAGTGCGTAAGTGTGGCTAAAGTTAAGATATTTGGAAATTTGGTCAATTCGTGAGCAACGTGGTTCTATCGGAGTTGTAGAATCCGAGGGCTTAGAACAATAAAGACAAGTAGATATAAAATGGATAAATTTAGATCCTCTTTGTTGAGGAATAAAAACTTATTAATTGGTAAGCACCTATAATAGGTTGTACACCCCCTGTATAAAGGGAAATGGTCCGATTTAAAAAAAAGTATGTCGCATAAAAGATGTATATAAATAGTACTTAAAATAAAATTATAATGGTACATACTCAAAATTCAAACTATTCTATTAACAAAATAATTATTGGGACAATCATTTATATCTTAACTTCAAAGTTTTTACATAATATTTATTAATACAAATTAAATTTAAAATTAATATAAAACCTTTGTAAAATTGTTTTTGTTACATTCGTTTTCTATTGTGACGTTGAAAAATTTTACTTGGAAAATGATTAATCTTATTACTTAGTTTTTATCATTATTGTAAATCTTATGTATACGTTAGCTCATATTTCATTGTAAATATCATTTAAAGCGTAGTTTTTCAATTTCAAAATAAAACATTACTACAAAAAGTACACATGTTTTCATTAGTCTTGATCGGATGACATAAACAAAATTCTTTATCAATATTTAAAGCGAATATTTATAAAACTCTAAAAATAGTATAAGTAATATTTAATACTATTTATTAGTAATAATTATGTGAGAATAGCTAAAATTAAATAAAATATACAAATCACAAATAAATGTTAACTGTTTACATAAAATCTATATTCATTTCATTTTCAAGTTACTTCATTAGTGAAATAATCTTTATGCCTTTTTTTTATTTTAATTATTTCTATAACAATTGTAAATTATAGTTTTTTTTTTCAACCCAAAGAAAATGATGATTTCTTTTCATTGTACACTCATTTTGTATAATAATTTTATAAATAATATCCAAAAAAAATTATTAAAATTATTTGTCTTTTAGATTGTAAATTATAGTTTGTTTTTCTTAAATTCTAAGAATGACATATAATATTGAATACCATACATTAGTAATAAATATGTTAAAATGACAAAAAAAAAATTGAATAAATTATTATAAAAATGTATATTTGTACAAACATATATAAGTGTAGTAATAAAATAACTTAAATTATGATTCCAAAATTAAAATAAATAATCCAAAGTATTTCTATAATTTAATTTATTTAATAGATAATATTATTGATGACTAAATGAACCATATTTGAAACAAAGCAATAATTTAGGTATATAAAAAATTTAATACGTAGATGAAAATATAACAAATATTAAAATAGAACTCGCAAACAATGAAATATTAAAAAAAAATCAATTTCAAGCACTCGTTGAAAAATATGATTTAGTATATTCACTTGAAAATGACAAAACAAAAAATTCAAGAAATATAAAAAAAAATGTAAATTAAACATATAAATGCATAATAATAATAAGACAATTATTAAGTACATGGCTTTGACTAAAAAAAAATACTTCCCGGACAGTCAAAATGACCGGGTTGATTAATTTTTAGCTTCGATGCGAAGCTGAGAAGTTATTGGTTTTACTAAGATGTGTTTTTTTTTGTGTCTGTTACCACTTTTTCTCAGCTCTCACCGAACCGATTTCTTTCAATGATACGTCAAAAGATCACAAATCGTATCTAATCGAAGACATTACCCTTAAAAATTTAAAAAAATTCCCTCGTTCCCCGTAAATGGGGATATAAGTTTATAAGTTTCAACTTAAACATATAAATGCATAATAATAAGACATTTATTAAATACATGGCATTGACTAAAAAAAATACTTCCAGGACACAAAATGACCGGGTTGATTAATTTTTTTATGATAGCTCAGAAATGTCTTTGGGTGGGTCTGTTAAAAATTTCAGAAGTTAAGTTGCAAAATAACAGTGTCAGCTATCGTTTTTCTCTAAAACGGTCGAAATTTTAAAGCACTTGGGATGAGCGAAGAATGTTTTCGACCTATACCGATCATTTTTGAAGTAATTGGGGGTGGGTTATGATAAAAACATCAGTATGTATAATAAGAAAATTGAATCTTAATTTATTAACTTAAATTATGATTCCAAAATTAAAATAAATAATCCAAAGTTAAATTTAGAATTAGTCATTTAATTATAAAATATTTCACATTTTCATTTTGAAATAGTACTATAAATTATATATCTATGTAAACTTAATGATATAAATTAAAAAACTCTGTAAAGAAACTTAATACGCTTTTAAAAACTGACAAATAAATCACAATGTGCCAATAGCTAAAATTAAATAAAAATATAATGTATAGATCTCAAATAAATTGTAACTGTTTACATATATTCTATTTTCAAAAAATGATCCCTATAAAATGCTTTCAAATTTCAAACTATTTTAATAGTGAAATAATCTTTGAATCAATCGTTTTTATTTTAATTGCAAAGTTTTAACATACAATTTTTCAATTTAAATTACAAATTAGTAAGTTATCTGAAAAGTTTGAAAATTCAAAAATGATTGCATCTTTTATATTTTGTTGTTTATTCATATTCAGTAACATTAAGAATGGGCAATCGAACGATTCCATTGTCGATAACATGAATCAATTGTTCAAGCAAAATTATTGGAAAGAATATTTATTATCAAATGATATTGAACTTAAGGATGGGCATAATAATTTTGTTACTATTTTTGCTACTACAATTGATACTGAATCAGGAGAACAGTGCGTAACCGAAGCAAACGTTAATGAAAAAAAACGAGCAGCTTATATGATAGTACATTATCACTATTCTCTTAAGTTTCCTGAAATTATTTATACGTTATATCGTATGGCAAATGAAAATGTTCTACCTAATAATATAAAAGAGAGTCTTAATAAATTAGATAAGACTTTTTCAAAAATTAAAAGCTCACTAAAATTGTTGTCTAATGGTTATAAGGGAGATGATCTTCCAAATGTTGTTCAAATGTCAATAGATACATTGGAAAATGCAATGAATGAGGCTTGCGAGAAATCTATAAATAATGGTGAAGTGAACATGAATATAATATTGAATAATTTTTTGGAAACTCTCAAAAATATATGGGATTCTTTATATCAATCACTAAAAGTTAGTGATGATAACGGAGATAATAATATATTATTAATGTATATAAAAAAAAATGCAAAGGGTACTATAGAATCAGGCGTGAATAGTAAGTTAAGATTATACAGTTATTTCTTGATGTTGTTGAAATTAGATATAGAGTTATTTTATGAAAAAGCAGGTTTTCTATACGATGAAGATACAAAAACAAGTAGTGTAAATAAAAACATAAGTAAATCTATTTGAGTCATGTAATTTAGATTTCGAAAAACTAAACTTGATGTTATAATTATTTCTCTATACAAATTTATAATTGTTTTTCTTCATTAAAATTTAATACTGTAATTGTAAATTTTAATTAATATTAAAAAAAAATTGAGTATAAGTATTTTAACTCTTTTAAATATGTTTTTGAAAATTATGATAAAATTAAAAATTATTTGTCTTTTAGAATTATTTTTTTCATCCATATTTTTAATCACTATTTTTATAAATATTGTAAATTATAGTTTCTTTTTCTTCAACCCTAAGAATGACATATAATATTTAAAACCATAGATTAGTAATAAATATGTTAAAATCACAAAGAAAAAATTGAATAAATTATTATAAAAATTTATATTTATAGAAGCATACATAAGTGTACTAATAAAATAACATAAATTACGATTCCAAAAATTAAAAAAATAAACCAAACATAAATTTAAAATTAGTCATTTTATTATTCAATAAACTTAATGATATAAATTAATAAACATGTAAATAAATTTAATACACTTTTAAAAACTGATAAATAAATCTCAACCTGTGAAAATAACTATAATTAAATGGAAATAATGTGTGTATTTTATTTCCATTTTAATTACAGATCTCAAATAAATTGTAACTGTTTATATATATTTTATTTTACAAAAACGACTCCTATAAAACGCTTACAAAATTCAAACTATTTTAATAGTGAAATAATTATTGAATCAATCGTTTTTATTTTAATTGCAAAGTTTTAACATTTTTTAACACATATTAACAAGTTATCAAAATAGTTTAAAAATTAAAAGATGATTGCAACGTTTATATTTTGTTGTTTATTCATATTCACTAACATTAAAAATGAACAAACGGATGATTCTTTTGTCGATCAAATGAATCACTTGTTCAAACAAAAATTTTGGGAAGAAAATTTATCTAAATATGATTTTATTATAAACCCTGATCGTTATTATTCAAATAATTATTATTATGCTAGAAGACCTGATACTAAATCAGGAGAACAATGCGTAACCAATGAAAAAGTTAATGAAAAAATACGAGCAGCTTATGTAGTAGCACATTATTACTATTCTTTTTTGATTCGTAATAATGTTTGCATATTTGAACATATGTTACAAGCTAGGTATGCATTTATAACATAAAAGAGAATTTTAATAATTTTGAAAAGACTTTTTTAATAATAAGAAATTTGCTAAATTTGTTATCATCTCATTATAACGAAAAAGATCTTCCGACTGAAGTACAAGATTTGATAAAGACATTGGAAGTTAAAATGAATTGGGCTCATAAAATAATTTCAAAATATTCAAATAATAATGCAGTGATAATAACTGAAAATTTCAACAATTTTTCTTTCTTAAAAGATTTCATTGTATATTGAGTTCCTAAAAAATTCTAATATTTAACACTTTTAAAAACGATCCTTCGTTCCCCGTAAATGGGGGACACCTCCAAAAAAATTACAAATTTAAAAATCGCTAATTTTCGAAATTTTTTTTACTTAAAACTGCCATAACTTTTTTAAAAAGGAACCAATCAATATAATTTTTTTTTTATATAGTTGCATGATATCATTATCATTCATGTCGTATATTTTTTTTTATATGTGACCCTTTACTTGCCCATAGGGGGGGATTTAAAATGACAACTGTTTTACAAAAAATTAATTTTTTCAACTTGATTTTTGAAAATGTTCCGGAAGGTCTGACACTTTTATATATATCATAAATTAAAGCTAATGTAATATACTTTATTATGAAAAAAAAAAAATTTCGGACTTTATTTTATCTTCATGATGAAAATAGACATTAAACTTAATAAAAAAAATACGATTTTTGTAAAAAAATTCTTTTTTATATTTTTAACTTTATAATGCTATAACTTTTTGAAAGATGTATGGATCAATATAATTCTTTTTTTTGTAGATGCATGATGTCTTTACCTATCATTTGGTATATTTTTTTTATAAATCTGACTTTTTACCTGCCTACAGGGGGGGATTCAAAATGACAACTTTTTCACAAAAAATTGACTTTTTCAACTTAAATTTTGAAAGTGTTCCGGAAAGTCTGACACTTTTATATATATATTAAATTAAAGCTAATGTAATCTACTTTATTATGTAAAAAAAAAATTTCGGACTTTATTTTGTCTTCACGGTGAAAATGGCTACCAAATGCTATTATTGTGTGAAAATTCTCAATTTTATTTTTTACATTTTTAACTTTATAATGCTATAACTTATTGAAAAGTGTATTGATCAATATAATTTTTTTATGGGAAATACTATTTTTTAATAATCCCTTTTTCATTCGACATACTTTATCTTAATCAGGATATTAATAAGGAACTAGCAGTTTATGAAGCTTTTGGAATAATCCACCAATTTTTTAAAATTAAACACTATCTAAAGATTTGCATCGAAGCGTTTTTTTTTGATAGTGATTTTAATCACTGTCAGATATCATTATACTTGATCCAACTGTGTCACGTCACCACTGTGCCGCGACCCCCCTGTGCTGGGTTTTTTAAATATCGACTTTACATCCATTTTATTCATTGAAATCTTTTTTTATCTTTGACGTTTTTGTAAAGTTTGAATAAACATGTATTAATTAATTAAACTCAAACATCGATTTTTTTGACAAAAAAAAAAAAACATTAAAATACTATATAAAATGTCGATCAATTATAAGACCATATCGGTTTTATGAACTTATATTTATTCTAGTAGATTTATTTTCGTTACGATGCGAAGCTGAGAATGTTTTAGTTTTATTATATATAATTTTAATAAATTATCGTACAAAAACTTATTTGAAAACGTTTATGTCATAAAAAAATATAAAAAATAAGAAGGAAGGAAAAGGGGGTATTATATTATTTAATCATAAAATTTAGAAATAAATTAAAGGGTAAATGGGTATAGTTTTATCATAGAATTTAAATGAATGTAAAGAATGTTAAATTTATAATTTGTCAATGGTTTATCACGAATAAAAGGGATGGAGTATAAGAATAATGAGTTATTTAAATTTGTTTAGCTACAAGGTGAATATAAAATTATACTGTGATGATCATGGATCTTTTTGTTAAAATGAATTGACTACTAATGGTTTATCGTAAAATGTAAAGTGAAGGGAAACGCACGGATGACATTAACCCGAATAATATTAATTCTACTTTGAAATGTGCAATTGTTTTGGGGAAGGATTTTATTACTCTTGATATTTTTTATCGATTGTAGAATATGTAGGAAACAATATGAGTTTACATAAAAATGCAACTGTTCGATTGTTGGGCGCCAAGCTATAATTGCTGAATTGATTTTTATTTGAATGATAAATACAATTAAAACAATTACGTATACATCCAATTGCGATTACAATGATGATAAAATAGTTGTTATCAATAATTTTTAAAATTATCTACGTCGAGAACAATTCTATTATTCCCAAGATATTTCTAACATATCATTGCTCATGATATGAGAATTTCTAACGTTGATCGATTGTTATTAAAAAAAAATATGATAAGAACACTGACTTTAATCTATTTATTTATTTTATAATCTTATGGAAATTGTTAAACTTTAAATATTACTTCACTTGAATTCCTTTCAACACTTGATATCTGAATATACTTATTCTTTTATACTTTAAAATAAAAGTTTATAGAACCAGATAGATTATGAGAATCAATCCCTAGTGAGATGTCACAAATTATTGTTTTACCAATAATTTCAAACACTTGATGTGCTAGGGTAATGACTTCAATGCAGTTATAAATAAAGATTTTAACATGGAGGTTTTCATACAACATTTAAATTCTTTTTATCCATCGATTAAATTCACATATGAACAAGAAGTAGAGAGAAAATTGCCTTTTTTGGTAATTGGTTAAAAGAACAGAGGGGGAACTAAATTTTGAAATTTATCTGAAAAACACACACACGTTCAGATACATTCCAAACACATCGAACCACACCTGGCAACAAAAATTGTCAGCTTTTAATAGTATGGTTTACAGATTAATTAATATTCCGATGAATAAAATAGATTTTGATAAAGAATTGGTGGTTATACAACAAATAGGTAAATTTAATGGGTATAACGAAAACATAATTTCAAAATTAGTCCAAACATAAAAGTGGAAAAAAGAAAGGAGAGCAGTTAGTACACTCACCAGCGAGGGGAAACAAAAAGTAATTAGATCACCAATTTTATATTATCCGGGCATCTCAAATGGATTAACTAAAATATTTAAAAATTTAGGTATTACATTGGTAACATCTAAGAGTAATAATTTAAGAAATTTATTAGGTAATCCTAAAGATAAGTTAGATGAAGGGGGGAAATCAGGCATTTATAAAATACAATGTGAAAGTTGTAATAAATGTTACGTAGGACAAACAAAAAGAAACATAGGGGTCAGGTTTAAAGAGCACTTAAGAAATATTAAAAATCAAGAAGTTGAGAAATCTCCAGTGGCTGAACATTTATTGACACATAATCACTCCATTAAAACCATAAAAATAATTAAAAACTTAAATAATTACAAAGAACTCAATATCAGAGAAGCAATAGAAATGTTTAAAAATAAAAACAATTTAATCAATTGGGATCTTGGCCCACTGAAAAATTCATTATTAAACTTGTGTAAACTTGTGTAAACTGGCAAAATGTGATAATATACTTAGTGATGACGTCACTGGGTGATAAGGTCACTAGGGGTATATAAGAGAGCTTTTTCTAGTCGAGGTGTCAGTATGTGTTTAGCGTTGATAATGGTAACATTGTTTCCGTAATACGTATCAGCGACTTTTCATTAATTTTTTGTGGCTTTGAGTTAAATATTTTTAATATTTTTTAGTTTGTAAATTAATAATATTTTTAATATAGTTTTAATTTTACTTTAATAAACTATCAATATTTTATGAAATTGTGTATTTGATATGAAAGTCAACAGGTTAGAGACAGGATGGCTACACCATTGGAGATAATACTTATCGATGCACGGCCCTTACGGAGGCTAAAAACTGCTTGCCGAGATGAACGTGACAGAATATAAGAACCAATCCCTAGTGATACGACATAAATTATTGTTGTACAAATAATTTTAACCACTTGATGTTCTAGGATAATGATTTCAACAAACCATCAGTATCTTGTGCAATCAATCAAAAACTTATCTATCAAAATTTAAGATACACACTACGATCTCCTCAGTGACATGTCATTAGCTATCGTTTTACCAAAGGCGTAAAGCATTTGAGTAAATGTATTTGAATAAAAGTATTCAAATACTTTCATTGGTATTGAATAGTATTTTTGAATACATTTAATAAAAAGTATCTGAGTAGTATTTTAAATACAATTATTTAGTATTTAATATTCAGTACTATTAATATACTTTTTTTTTCTAATTTGCTAACCGTAACATAGCAAGCAAATTAAACTCAGTCAAAATGAAAATTGAGAATAATTCTGTTATTTTATATGTTACATTATAGTATAACATAATTATTGTGCTTATTTAAATGCTATTATGTATACATCTTTTTTTAATACATCAGTTGAACCTAAAATAGCCTATTGCAGGTTCAAATTATTTACTCTATTGTCAATAAGACATACTTTACAGGTTTTTACACGTATACTAATATTTATTTTTTTCACTGGATTAGTCTCCAATAATTAATTTTATTTACCCCTAACAAAAAATATCGAAAATAATAAATGAGTTCTCTTAATTTAAGAGTACTCAATATTTGACTCAAATTACCCTCTTGGTAATTATTTAGGTGGAACCTTTTGCTCTTAGTTAAAATAAAAACATTATTATTATTTTTTAATTGTATTCTTAGTATTTGAAATACTTTTGTAAAGTAATTGAGTATTACTCAAATACTTTTGTATGAAAAGTATTCAAATAGTATTTTAAATACATTTTTTTTTAAATATTTGAGTATTATTTAAAATACTTTTTAAAAGTATTTTTTACAACTATGCGTTTTACCAACAGTTTTAACCGCTCGATGTGTTAAGGTACATTTTCAAAATGCATTTATTAAATAGACAATTCAATTGAAGAATTAAAAAAAAATCTTAATTGGAACAATTCACAAAATTAAATCAATTAATTGTTTTATTAATTCTTAAACATATAAAACTAAAAATAAAAAGGTTAAGTTATTTTTTTTTAAATGACATTACTTATGAGAGAGTTAAATAAAATACACCAAGTATGAAAAAGTTTCAAAGTCCGAGAGATCACAATAGCGAAACAGTGTGGTGCTTCGTGACCAGATTTTTATGAAAAATAAGGTGGTAAATGAGCCAGAAATTGCTCTTTTTTAGACGTGTTTTTGAGGGAGAAAAATTGATGTTTTAGATTTTAAATGAAAAATGCTTCTTATTGGTTAGTCAATTCAATTTAAAGGGACACGCGCGCCACCTATTATTCTACTATTTTGAGCCAAACGAGTATTGGTGTTTTGTATCTATCATCTCCCATAATAATGTGGTTTATTAAAAAATTCGTTATTATAAAAATATAAATAAAATTTTAAGTATTAAATATCTATTACATTAATAAGAAATTAGTAAACTCTGTTTTGGCGCAGGTATAAGAGGAGTCCAATTGCCTTATTTTTTTATTCGAAAATATTTTATTTTGACTGTAAACTAGGTTGTTTTTTAGGCGATTGAAAAGACTTTACATAAAGATAACAATATTGTTTGGGATTTTATCTACAAAAAACAAATTTATAATGGAGTCAAAATACTAAAAAATAAAATGCTACAGTATTAAATAGCCAAGTAATAGGAAATTTATCTTTATCTATCGACTAACCAGTCTGATCTTGGCTGTTTTCCGAATGGGACAGCGAATAAAATTGGAATGTAGTACAATTTATAACATCACTAGTAAAATATATTATACAAATAACTTAAATTGAGCTCGCATCTACCTTAGATCACTGCGTGGATGACTGAAAATACGTAGATCACTTGATAATTGCACAGGACAGTAATATTATTTACAATCTTATTATTTGTTTCACCAATTATTAAGTCGTAAATGTGTTAGTATAAATTACTATACAAAAAGCTGGAGAGCAGACCAAAAAATAACAAACACAAAAAACTTTGTATAAAATCTCGATAATATATTGAATTCAATCTGATCTTGAGTAGATTTTTATATAGAGTTGTACCGAAGAAATAGTTACACATAAAATAATATATTATAAAAAGTCGCGTAGTTTTAAGTACGTATATGGACAATCACAATCGTTAAAGGTATAAAAATAACATATGGGCTACATAAAAATAAGTAAAATAAATGAAAATTTTCTAAGTTTGCTTATGTAGTATTAATTGAATGAAAACATTTTTATATAATTTAAATTCATTAGTATATTTTTTAAACAAACAATAATAGAATTTTAATATGATCTTTAAAGAGAAACATAATTTTAAAGAAATTTTTACTAAAAATGTAGCAATTTTTATGTAATTTAGTCAATAATTTTAATAATCATATTTTATATTTAAATCCGAGACAAAATTTAACTATTACCGTTTTTTTCAATTTGATTAAAATTAAAGGTTTCACATAAAATTTACGTGCACTGATTTTTTATTGTTCTTAAATTTGATCTTCCAACTTTATAACCATGTAGAAATGTTGTTTATGGTAATTTGGATTTTATCAGCAGCTATACGTTAATATTTTTGAGTTATACATTAGGGATAGATTAAAAAAGAATACATTTTTAAAAAACGGAGCACAGTATAGTTGCAGCACAGTGGAGATGTGGTATAGTTTGGACGAGTATAGATTATATCTGACAGTTATTAAAAACACTATTCAAAGAAACGCTTTGATATAAACTTGTAGACAGAGTATAGTCATAAAAAATTAATGCATTATGCCAAAAGTAACATCAACTCTTATTTCCTTAATGATGTGCTGATCAGTATTTCTTTTATTTGTAAGTTAATATATGAATAAATACTTAGCAATTTATAGTTTTAAACTTACTAACTTGTTAGTATGAAATTGATATTCAATAATTTAATATTTATTTTAATGCTTTTGACATTGTTTGATCTGTTACTGAAATTATGTGCTATGCCGTTCCGTAAGAGATTTTTACTTCATCAGCAACGTCTCTTATACTCACATGACGATTTTCTAGAACTAATTTCTTTACCAATGCGATGTTTTCTTCGGTATTTGATGTTGATGGATGGCCCGTACGCGGCAAATCCTCTCACACCTCATGGCCACTTTTGAACTCTTTATACCATTCGTATGCTATGGTTTTCGATATAATAGAGACCCCATATGTTTTTTTCAACATTTCTAATGCATCTTTGCACATAATATCGTTGGAAACACAAAATTTCAAACAGATTCTCTGCCCTACTGATTAATCCATTATAAAATGCCACTAAATAAAAAAATTTATCTATTATTTACAGCTGTCAAACACATAATAATGACGCGATCCCGCTCAAAATTATCAAAGACATCAAATAAGGGTGTACCAACTTGAGAAAAAAAAATTACCGGATTTGACAACCGCGCGCTGTTTAAATGTGTCATTCCCGGTACTTATTGATCATAGTGTATATAATATAATTTAAAAAAAATACTTTTTGTATTCCTTTTATTATTTAAAATAGTAAAATAAAACAAATTAATTTAAATTTGAATTCATTCATAGTGTTTATATTAATAATTCAATGTTTATTTTTTTTTTTAATAATTGTGACTACTTTGTCTTTAGTGTCATTGTAATGTTCCCATATATTATTTGTTCTTAGAGAGTAGGCCGTGTAATAGCCTGATGCTACTCTTAGATTTTTGGAAGGTCTTTTAAATTCATCGACTCATTTTAAGAAAAAAGATTGCGTAATAACCCAAGGCATACCAGTGGCGGTGATGTCAAAATGACTTCGTATACGACGGTGCAAGCCAAGTTAGTGTGTGGGGGCCATTAGTGGTGATGTCAACGTTACCTATGGGGGTCCCCTACGGGTGACGATTGTCATGCCACCGGGGCTCCAGTGAAAGTGTTGATGTCCATACTATGTACGTTCGAATCCAGCCCTAGCCGACTATGTGACAGTGTCTACGTCACAAAAAGTAGTTGCCGGGATCCCCTCCATGACATACCACCCCTGGACGCGATCAGTAGCCTTTCCATAATGGAGATCTTTGCTGGCACTTCCGGTGAGATGGCCGTTGTCATAACCGTTTCAGTATCGAAACATTCCAGTGCCAATTGCCTACTGACTATTTCACCGGTGGAAGTGGCTTGGTCACCATCACTTCCTGCAGTCGCAATACCAACCCCGTGGTTGGCTGTGATACGATCATATTTGCATGTGCTCATATCTCTGTCTCCCATAACATCACTGTACCGTTTATTAAACACTTTTGCAATTCACGGCCAATGTGCCATAATAATATATCCCTATCGACAGTTGACCTTTTACCATCATCGCGACCACTACTCTTGTCTTGACTTATCTACCACGTATATAGTGTATGTGTGTGTGTGTCGCCATCAGCTGCTTGCTGGATTATATTATCTCTAGGTGTCCAACAGGTTGTATTATCTATTTAATATTTCAATCACTTAATAAATATTTATGTCGTTGTTTACTAAAAGTGTTATATATATATTGTAGTGCGACCCTTGGTAGTTCCCCTAAGGGAATATAAATTAAATAGGAAATCTCAGTACCTAAGGTAGATATAGCCTAACCAGCTATCCCCCGTTGGTCCCTTAGAATACTGTTGACGGGCATTTAGGCTCAACCCCTAAATAGCGACAAACTCCTGCATTTAGGTGTATTCTTTTGATAACGATATCTAGTGGGTTACCCCCACCAACCACCGGCACGCCAAGTCTCATGATGCAGTAACCTTTAGCTCACTCAGATGTCATATAGGTGTATTTTGTGAGGAGACTGCCTTCATAGCTTATCCTTCCGGCCAGTGAGCGGCTAACTTCACTAGTTGCGTTAATCCAATCTCCGTTCGCACCCAAACGTTATCGCTCATTCAACCATGTAGGCTTATTTCATGGCTACCTGTATATCTGCAGAGTTTACGAGTGTCTGGATGACTCGCTGTTCGCAACCGCTTATTCGTCGGTCCAAATGAATGAACTGCTTATTTCGCGACTAACTTGCATATCTGCAGGCCATTTCTCTATCCGCAACCTGAGGACGTGCCCGTTTCCCCAAACTAGGGAAACTGCGCTTGTGCCGACGTTTCGTAGCCCTGTAGAGCCTGATCACACTGACACTGTAGCGTAGCGTCGATGCGAAGCTGTAAAGGTATTAATTTTACTATGATGTGTTTACATACTTAACATACTTTTATATGACTGACGTAGTCATTTTTATAATCTTAGTCATCCGATGCATATTTCCTATGGGATCCTTAACCATAATTTAGTTGTTAATATTGTTTTAGCTTCGTTGCGAAGCTGAGAAGGTATTAATTTTACTATGATGTGTTTTTTTTTTTTGTGTCCGTTGCCACTTTTTCTTAGCTCTCACGCGACCAAAAGATCACAAATCGTATTTAGTCAAAGACATTATCTGCATAAAATTTAAAATTTTGCCCTCGTTCCCCGTAAATGGTGAAAATCCCCCCAAAAATATCGATACATTTGTTTTTTTTTTTCAAATTAAGGGCCATAGCGGCCTCCTCCGAAGGAGGAAATTTCTAAATCATTGATATTCCGGGACGGTGGTTAGTCCGTCGTCGGAGAGAGGGATGCACTACCTATTTGGTGCTATACTAAACATACATTTTTATTTTACAAGCTAAAAATACACAATATAAAATATACTTTATATAAACAAAAATGTTTTTTTACAGGATGATTAATTTATATCGAACTTTAACTTTTCATGTAAAACAGTTAGATGCATAATTTATATAAATAATACAAAATTTAATCAGCTGTAAGTAACAACTATTCAAGTATTTCTAAAATAAGAATATTTTTATATTGTTCAAACAAATTATAGATATTTCATACTTGCTATTATAAAATGCTTATTTTCATATAGTATTCTTAAATAAAATTATGTGAAATTAACTTAAGTAAATAAAGGATAAAATTCTAGGTTTCTTTGAATAAAATCTTACAATTTTTTTCAAAATTAATCGATGTGTAATTTATTTAATACACAAAAAATGTATTTTATTTTACATGCAGCGTTAACGAAATGCAAAATAATTAATTTTTAATGTCCTATAAAAAACATCCGCACATTAGGGACCCAGCATTGTTGGGACAAGTATAAATGTTATTTGATATTGATTAACATCATTATCATAAAAACGCTTCCATGCGAACTCCTTTGATTTCTATTTGAAAATAATGATTTAAATGAGTTTTAAGCATTTGTTTGATATAAATTTGAAGCACTTCATACGTTCTTGAACATTTTGATAATTCACTAACAAAGTTTTT
Organism: Daktulosphaira vitifoliae; assembly: GCF_025091365.1. NCBI lineage: Eukaryota > Metazoa > Arthropoda > Insecta > Hemiptera > Phylloxeridae > Daktulosphaira > Daktulosphaira vitifoliae. The sequence continues at coordinate 38,284,530 of NW_026099575.1, read as the reverse complement.
CTTTGCTTTGCCAATAGATTTCTCCAAGTAGAAAATTTGTGGGCAAAACATATATTTTTATATAGTATAGGTTTAAAGAATACAAACTTATGAGAACATATTTAAAAATTAAAATGAAAAAATGTCTTGAAATTTGTAACTGGGTCTCTTTCAAACCTTTAGTGTACATAAATTTATATAAGATATTCATCATTAACATATTAAAAAAAATTATTATTTCTTGTATATTTTATTGAAATGTTATAAAAATAATTGTACTTTCGAAAGAGTGCAAAATGAAACAAAATGACTAATTTTTAAAGAAATTTTGAGATATTTGATTCAAAGGCTAATTATTGGTAGAAAAAAAAATAGGTGGAATGATTTATTTTCTTTAATTATAAAGTATGTTAAACAATTTTTAATTTTCTATAGGTCTGAATTTTCAAACAATCCGTAACATATTCACAAATAAAATATAAAGTAATTTTTTTTTGTAAAAATTGTGTATCTTTCCACTATGAAAAATCGACCGTCAAGATTTTTCATAGTAGAACAATCTTCGAGATACATTTTTTTTTTATAGATTACTAAAAAAACTCTAATTTGTTATAGGTTAAAATTTGTCAGTTTTTGAAAAAAAAAAACTAATTAAAAACAAAATTTACAAGTGTGAATTGTCTCTTTCAAACCAATTATATACTTAGGCGTTACACTGGAATTTTCATTAAAAGCTTATAAAAAGAATGTTTATTGTCTCTAGTACGTTGTATTAAGATTTCATAAAAATCTAACATTTTAATAAAAAGTTATTACAATTTTAATTGTAGGAATAATTCTAATTTTTTTCCACTTTCGACGCTGCCTAATTTTGGCATACTTTTTTTATTCAACTTCATCAAAACTGAGTTCTTTTGACGTGTAGATCATCTAAAACGGACCAGTGAAACCTGAGTATATATATAGTGTTCAGTAAGTAAGGAAACGGGTTTCTATTGTTCTCACTATTTGTAACAATTGATCTGTTTTTTTATTGATTGAACACTGTAGATATATAGAAGGACAAAATAATTTAAAAGAAAAGCATATGATATGGTAAATTCAATACCTATTCAGCTTGGCATCGAAGCAAATTTGATTTTAATCAATTGTAATTACTAAACTTTCTTAAATAATTTTTATTTTGATCATTTTTTTTCTATGGGAATAAAATCATTTACAAAAATAAATCATATTTCATACTATACTTGCGTTTGTATAGAATATAGTCACATACTATTTTTATTGTTTGTAACACGACTGGCATTATTGTGAAACTGCCGTCAGGCGTTACATTAGAGCAGCTCACGCCGTCTCTTTAACTCACACCATCGTGCTGTGACACCGCCTGAAGTTAATCAAGAACTGAGTCACAACACTGCGTAGCTGTCCCCTTTAGTCGGAACCAAAAATCGGATCCGTTGCTCAGACTGAACCATGTGTTAGTCGGGGCAGAACTTTGCAAAGGTTGGGGCTTAATAACTCATAAAAACATAGAAAACACGTATGGGACATATAGCGTTAGCCTAAATCAGTGCCTCAGTTCTGGTCGGTGTGGCTGCCTCTGTCAAGGGCGTCCGGCCGACTCTTTGCGGTATTTAAAAGGGTTTTTGTTTTTCGTTGTGTTCCTAACAATATTAATAATAAATTTAAAGGGATTTAAAAAAATAAATAAATTTCCTCGTTTTTTGAAAGTAAAACATATATTTTTTCGTTAAAATTTTTCTTCCATCTTTATAATTTTCATGTAAGCAGCAAAATTAAATAAATAGTTATTTTAAATAAGAATTCGAAATACATATAATTGCACAAATACCACATTTTTACTTTATGATTAATTGCTTATATGACTTATGTAAATTCTAAAAAAATAAAATCTGTTAAGTTGACATATTTATTAGGTCAGTACTATTTATTTAATGTTAAAATAAAAATTATTCCATCAATTATCAAGTTGCCAAAATTACTAAAACTAATTGTGTTTTGTTTGAATGACGACATCTACTATTAATAAATTCTATTTTAGCAAATACTTTATATTTCTTACTTTATAGACTTATAGTTTAAAATTAATACAAAATACTATAATATCAATATAATGAATCCACGTAAACTTTTCTTAATTATTAAGATATTACTGAAAGTTGGACGAATGCAACTATATGCATTTAATAGTTGAATATCTTTTAGTATTACATATTAAATGTCGATTTTAGCAGGTACACAGTATTTATTATCAATGGTAGTAAGGCACATTGTTGTGAGTTTCTAATTACATTAACTGGCAATGCAGAAAGTATATCTATTGATAGTCATAATAGACAGTAGGGTGAAATAGAGAGTTCTGGTTCCCCCCCGCTTCACCCACCCACCCTACCACCGTTGTATATGGGAAGAGGTGT
>NW_026099575.1:38281767-38282010 GCF_025091365.1 Daktulosphaira vitifoliae | reverse complement strand
AAATCCTTTGGTCGTCGTACCCCAATTCAGTGACGATGAAATGCGCGTCATAACCCGAAAGATTGTGCAAGAAGCACGGCACAAAATTGACCGTCTTTACTTTTAGGTTACACGCATTGCACAACGTCTGTCTGAATCGGCCCGATAAATGGCAGTGGTCTGCGACTTTGGGGTTGGAATCCTTGAATGCCGTGCGGCACAAGTCGCATACCACTTTCTCCCCGTGCCTGCGCACATCATCGA
>NW_026099575.1:38275509-38278701 GCF_025091365.1 Daktulosphaira vitifoliae | reverse complement strand
AGAGGAGGAGAGGTTCCTCACCTGACTTAGGTTAGTTTACGTTGGATTTACTTCCCCCACCCTAAGACTTGTCAGAGGAGGTTCTTCTTAGGTTAGTTTACGTTGGGTTACATCATCGTTCCCCCTCCCATTGCATTATGTTAGTTTACGTTGGATTTACTCCCCCTCCACCCCTCTTCCCATATACAACGATGGTAGGGTGGGTGGGTGAAGCGGGGGGGAACCAGAACTCTCTATTTTACCCTACTGACGGTACTACCAACAACAAATTAAAAAAACTGTCCATAAATGGCGTTTAGATATCAACTGTCGTACGTCGGTAGTACCCCAANAAACTCAGTGACTGTGAATATAAAACCAATTAGCTACCTGTGTTTGTAATTCTTTGTGTATTATACTTAATACACAACTTAACTTAAAAATTTGAAACTTTAAATGTTTATATCTAATAAAATTATATTAAAAATTCAAATGCCATTTACTATTAAATTAGAAACTTGAACATTTTATTAAATTCAAAATCAAGTATTTGTGTCCTGCATTCGTCTGCACCTCATACCTAGCGTTACCCTTATTTCCTTCCTATGACACCTTCCTTTTGACACCCCCAGCTAATCCGGAGTGTCAGCCGAGCACAACTGCTGTATGTTCACACGTACATGAACACCCAGGCGGCAGACTTATCATCATCTTTGTACACACTACACCTTCCTTTTGTGTTGTGATATAATTTAAAAAAACAGAGTTGACACCCTTACAAGGTATAAGGGATGAACATAAAAAGTATTACATAGTTAATACTTCAAGAATAATGTATAACTAAAGATTAAAAAAAAAAAAAATGTTTAAATTATATTTATTCTATAAGTTATTGGGTGGGTTATGATAAAAAAAATCGTCCTCTATACAATTTTCATAAACCAAAAATGACAGAGGCACAGTAGTGTAGAATTAAGTTGTTATGTTGATATAAAAATAACATTAGAAATGTAATAAAATATCATTTGATATGAATTTTGTATATTTATTTATTATTTGTAATTTTATAATCAATACAATGTTCTCTCGACGTCATTTCCAGTTTAAATTCATTATACTCGGAGAGAATACTTTTCTGAAAACCCTAGAAATACTTTTCTAAAACATAAAAAAAATTTCAATGAATCTAAATCATGCAATTTATATAGTCTTGAATACTCGAGGACTTTGATGGATTTAAAATTTAAAATTAATTTTTAACATAATAAGTATTCGATGTTTTTGTAATTTATAACTTCATAATTATGTTATAAGTTATTTATTATTATTTAGAATGGTTGATGATAAAAAAAAGTATTTTACAATACAAGTAATGAGTATTTAACATTTTTTTTGCATCAAATTTGATTCTTTGCGGCTGATTAATGTCTTTTTTTTAATGGATAAAATGTAAAATAATTTTTAGACTTGACACAACGGTTCAAAAAAAGTATTTCTATATGTATTCGAAATAATATTCTACCAAAGTATGAAATCAATAATAATTGCGTGACTCAGCTGAAGATAATTTATGTCCACGTACAGTTTTGCGTGTTTGCAAAGCTGTGAAAAATGATTTTAATAGATTTTTTTCAAATTCATAACATACACCATAAAACTAAATTATTATAACAATTGTCATAACGCCTATAAGAAAAATAATATTTTTCGGTTTTTTGACGAAAATAACTTTATATTTGATAATTTTGTAGTAAAAAGTGGGATGGTGTGGCCTAGTTGGTCATGCAGCAGTGCCTGATTTGTAGTTTCGAAAACAAATATTGCAGTAAAGCCAACTTAAGCAAAATTTTTATCTCGAATGTTATTTCTTATAGTCAATAAATATAAACATGAAATGGGTCAGTCGACGTCTATATACTACATATTATATCGACGAGTACAAAAGTAAACAAATATTTATAGTAGAAACGCCTAAAAGCATTTAATAAATAAATGTGATCACTTAAGATGAATAATAAAAGTATTATTTTATAAAAATTTTCAATTGACACGGCCACGGGTTGTCACACGTTTGACACCCCTCGGTCTTATCAGCTCCTTCTCAGCCATCGCTTCACTGTAAACCGGACCGTTACACCCACGCGTTATCGTCGTGGTGTAAAGTCCAGCAAATGCCCATCGTCGAATGCTCCGCCTCAATTATACGTCGAGTCAGTCATCTCCGTGACACCTATACCGAAGCTCTTTTTTTTTACCATCCGCAAGGACCGGCATTTTTCACCACAGTTACGAACACTACACGTCCAGAGAAATATATAGTTGTTTTTGTTTTCTTTTTTTTTATGTAAAACTTATGACCGTGTTATAGAGATCATCAATATACGGCTTGATATATATATATACAGAGTGGCCCAGCACTCACTGACAACATAAATAACTTTTGATCCAGTTAATATTTTTAGCTGATTTTTTTCATTACTATAATTTACAACCTTGGCATTAATACCATGATAAGAAATTTGATAAGGCAATTATTACTTATCATTCTCATTCAAAAGTATAAGTCATTTTCATGGAAAAAGTTCCACACCTCCAAATTATAGTAATCACGAAAAGATAGTGTTTTCTCCTATCCTTTTCTCAATACGTATTTCAATGTTTAATACCGTAAAATAATACATGAAAATTCAAATTTTCACAAACTTTAAAATGCTACAGAATATTTACTACTGAATATTAATAAGATATTTTTTTATTAAAATTTTTCTTTAATCCTACTCTACAAAATAGCTATCTTAGATTTTTTTTTACATTTTATTTAAAATTTAAAAAAAATATAATATTTATAATAAAATGTAAAAAAATTAATAATTGAGATATAGCTATAGACCTAACGTATAACTATTATTTAAAAAAAAAATTAGCTAAAAATATTAACTGGATCAAAAGTTATTTAAGTTGTCGGTGATTGCTGGGCCATTCTGTATACAATATACTTTTGAATGAGAGTGATAAGTAATAATTGCCTTATCTAATTTCTTATCATGGTATTTATGTCAAGTTTGTAATGTATACAGACTATCATCATATGTATACACAGTAATCATGAAAAGATAGCGTTTTCTTCTGTCATTTTTTCAATACGTATTTCAATGTTTATAACCGTAAAATAGTACATGAAAATTCAAATTTTTACAAACTTCAAAACGCTAC
>NW_026099575.1:38270906-38275409 GCF_025091365.1 Daktulosphaira vitifoliae | reverse complement strand
AAAAAAAAATGTTTAAATTATTATTATTCTGCAAGTAATTGAGTGGGTTATGATAAAAAAATCACCCTGTATAAAATAAATGTAATGAAAAACTTAATAAGTAATAATACATTTCTATGAATAATAAATTCTGAAGATAGAAAATTAGAAATTATATAACATTGTTAGAAAATAGAAATATATCAATATATTTAGCAAACAATTTTCAAATTATTTAGAAAATAATTTTAATGACATAATCTAAGTATATTTTTTCGCTTATGTAATAGCTTTAATACTGAATAAAATATGAATTTATATTCAAAGTCCCATTTCTGACGTAATGAGAACAGTACTAGTCAAGTATTTAGAACTATAAATTTGTAATAATGTTGTCATAAACAATTTTTGCTGACGCATAAAATTGTATATAGAGCTAATCAACTCGTCTACATTGCTTTTGCCAATAAAGCCAATATTCTCTTTTTCAAAATTTAGCAATTAAACGCATTAAAAATCGTGCATCAACAACAAAGTGTATTTTGAATATTTATATGTTTTCTATTATTCATCATATAACATTTCATCATTTATGGATGATAAATGGATGTTGAAATCATTTCAAACCAAAATTTAAATCTTATTGATCTTTGAATAATATAAAGGAATAATGATTGAAAGAAAAACTTATTACTAGTCAATTAATTATTTCGTTGAATTTCCAATCAGTTATACTTGATTAATGAATCATACATTGGTCAAATTACTATAAATTACATTTAATATAAAAATAACTCAAAAATAAGATACTTTTAAGTGAAATTTCAAAGATTACAGTATAAATTATATAAATGTAACAAAGCTCTGTATTTTGAGATTCGGAACGGCTCATCAGTTGAGCATATTTTAAACCTTAAGACTAGTTCTTCATACTTTTAACGATAATGATATGTATACATATTTGAAATCAAATAAAAGTTTTATGTGTAGTCTGACAGAAGATAACAGCGCAGTAAAATTAAATGTAAGCAAAAAACTATTACAAGCAACTATTAAAACTTACAAACTTGGCATTAATACCATGATAAGAAATTTAATAAGATAATTATTACTTATCACTCTCATTCAAAAGTATAAGTAATTTTCATGAAAAAAGTTACACACCTCCAAATTATAGTAATCATGAAAAGATGTGTTTTCTTCTGTCCTTTTCTCAATACGTATTTCAATGTTTAATATCGTAAAATAATATATGAAAATTCAAATTTTCACAAACTTGAAAATGCTACAGAATATTTACTACTGAATATTAATAAGATATTTTTTTACTAAAATTTTTCTTAAATTCTACTCTACAACAAAATAGCTTTCTTAGATTTTTTTTTTACATTTTATTTAAAATTTAAAAATAATTAATATTTTTAATAAAATTAAAAAAAATTAATTATTGAGATATAGCTATAAACCTAACGTATAACTATTATTTAAAAAAAAATCAGCTAAAAATATTAACTAGATCANTTTAAAAAAAAAATCAACTAAAAATATTAACTGGATCAAAAGTTATTTAAGTTGTCAGTGAGTGGTGGGCCACTCTGTATATACCGATTTAGTTGTATTTCTTTCTTTTCTCTTTTTAACTTATCTCACGTGAGTTGGTGCAACATCTTTAACACAATATAAATTAAAAACATTTTTTAGTAGGAAAATGCTTTATTTCCTCTTAATAAAACAATTAATGAGCAACTTTATTCTATGACACCTCAAACATAATTTAATTTTAAATGTCTATTAAGTTTTTATTCGTAAAAATCAAGGGTTTGAAAAAACAACAAATATGTTTAGAAAATCCTTTGAATTAATAAATTATTAAATAAGAAACTCGAAAGGAATTTGTCTATAATAATAATGTTGGTTTAATTAATAATAAACTTTATGGGTGGGCGTCCCCACTTACATTCATAATGACAAATAAACAATACAGTGCAATAAAAATAAGTACAAATATAAATTTTAAGCGCTATAGAATACAATAATCTGATCTGGGCTGATATCAAGGATTGGATTATACTGTTATATTTAACCAACTTCAATCGCTTGAATGAGACAAAACACGAATAAACTATAATGATCACGCGCCCGGTAAATCCACGGAATTCACTTTTACATTACAATACCGCAAGTCGCGGAAAAAACTCGTGGCGGCGCCGATGGGTCTAATCACTAGACCATGCAATGGTTGACTAACTAGATAAGGCGACGACTTACCGGACAGCGAACGGCATCCCCACTTAATATATGTAACCGGTTCCATTCGGGCCGCAAATTGAACATAATCACATAACTTGCCGCAACAACCCCGTTAGTATGAATTCGCCAAAGTGTATCTTAAGTTTACTTAAGACTAGGCAATATAAAAATAAATAGAATGTCACACATCTAACTGGCATAATTTATTACTTTTGATATATTTATAATTTCCTTAACATTTTTTTATTAAATAACTATTATCTCTTAGATTAGGTGTTTTAGTATATGTTTTATTATTTATAATAAAACTAATAATAAAGAAACAAATATATACATATTTATTCAAATTTTAAAATAAGATATTTTTCATAAATTTTCTTACAAAAAATCTTGATGGGTCGATAATAATTTTAGGACAATTAATTATCTAGTTGTAAGCATTAAATTACATTGAGTGAGTATAAAATTCCTGCGGAGTACATGCAGAGTGTCCCACAAGGTTTTGACATCATTAATAACTTGTGACCTATTGAATATTTTGTGTTACTTTTCTTTGAAAAATAATTTTCACAGATTTGTACAACGTCAAAAATACATTTTGTAAAATAATACAAAGAAATGCCTACTTCGAAAATTTAAACAAACAAATAAACATTTTTAAATTATTCATTTCTTTGAGAGTGCCACGGCACCGCCTTTTGCTCTAGACTGGCGGTCACCCGTGACTCACTCGATATCAGCCGTCCAGCTATTAATATGACAATCGGTTGTCATCGGTTGTCTTCCCGCCCTTGACACCGAGATAAGGCCGCCGCCGAATATGGACTACTGATATTGCGGTCTGTTGTTTATCCGACTTGAGCCACGACTGGTTGGTCCGATACTTTTTTGTTGTGCAATTTTCTTCTACGCTTAAGTTTTTGTGCGCCTTTCGTTTTTTTTCTTCACGGAAGACTTCGTCGTCTTTCTACGACTCAAATTTATTTTTTTATGTATATAGTGGTTAGAATAGCCGTAAACGGCAGCTCAAAATAAGTGTGCCTAATATATAACATTTATTTACGATAATTAATCATACTTGTACATTTCACCTCACCACAATCGGTTGTTGTTGTCGAAAAATTATAATTTTTGTTTGTTTAACAACCTGTGCGCCCTATTGGATTACGTGTATAGGGATAAATAGTAAAAATGTTGTTTTAAACGTAATCCGAGAAGGCATTAATTATTAAAAAACAAAAAAATTCAATGATATAATAATTGGATCAAAAGCTGTAGTCTATTGTTTATTAACCTATAGTGTTCTTTATTCAATATTAAAGAGATCAATTTAGCAATAACAAGCATAATTAAAATTGAAATATCTATGGTAACATTTTAAACTATTTAATAATTGTTAACATTTTCAAAACTAAACAAGTTAACACATTTTTTTATTAATATTAAAATAAAAGCAACTCATTATATTACAAAATATAATTATTATTTAGAATATAATGTGTGTTTATAATCTTTAATGTTTAAACTAAATTTTTCTTTACTTTATTCAAAGAGAAAATTACGTTGGAGAACTATACAGGGTGATTTTTTTATCATAACCCACTCAATTACTTATAGAATAATAATAATTTAAACATTTTTTTTTTTATTATCTTTAGTTACACATTATTCTTGAATTATTAACTATGTAATACTTTTTGAGTTCATCCCTTATACCTTGTATGGGGGTCAACTTTGTTTTTTTAAATGGCAACACATATTTTTAATTTAATAAAATGTTTGAGTTTTTAATATAATAGTAAATGGCATTTGAATTTTTAATATAACTTAGTTCGTTTATTAGATATAATCATTTAAAGTTTCAAATTTTTGAGTTAATATACAGAGTGTTCAGTAAGTCAGGAAACGGGTTTCTATTGTTCTCATTGTTTGTAACAATGAGAACAATAGAAACCAGTTTCGTGACTTACTGAACACTTTGTATAGGTATAATACACAAGGGATTACAAATACAGGTAGCTAATTGATTTTTTATGACATCGATATTAGCAGGTACAAAGCATTGTTATTATCAATGGTAGTAAGGTACATTGTTGTGAGTTTATAAATACACTAACTGACAATACAAAAAGTATATCTATTGATAGTCATAATTGATAATAAACAATCCGTGACTGTGATAGCAATATCATAAAAAACCAATTAGCTACCTGTATTTGTAATCCCTTGTGTATTATACCTATATATTAACTCAAAAATTTGAAACTTTAAATG
>NW_026099575.1:38215381-38270838 GCF_025091365.1 Daktulosphaira vitifoliae | reverse complement strand
TGGTATTTATGCCAAGTTTGTAATGTATACACACTATCATCATATGTATACACAGTAATCATGAAAAGATAGCGTTTTCTTCTGTCCTTTTCTCAATACGTATTTCAATGTTTATAACCGTAAAATAGTACATGAAAATTCAAATTTTTACAAACTTCAAAACGCTACAGAATATTTACTACTGAATATTAATAAGATATTTTTTTACTAAAATTTTTCTTAAATTCTACTCTACAAAATAGCTATCTTAGATTTTTTTTTTACATTTTATTTAAAATTTAAAAATAATTAATATTTTTAATAAAATGTAAAAAAAATAATTATTGAGATATAGCTATAGACCTAACGTCTAACTAATATTTAAAAAAAAAATCAACTAAAAATATTAACTGGATCAAAAGTTATTTAAGTTGTCAGTGAGTGGTGGGCCACCCTGTATATTAACTCAAAAATTTGAAACTTTAAATGATTATATCTAATAAACGAATTAAGTTATATTAAAAATTCAAATGCCATTTATTATTGAATTAAAAACTCAAACATTTTATGAAATTAAAAATACGTGTTACCATTTAAAAAAACAAAGTTGACACCCTTACCAGTCATAAGGGATGAACTTAAAAAGTATTACATAGTTAATAATTCAAGAATAATGTGTAATTAAATATAATAATAAAAAAAAATTGTTTAATTATTATTATTCTGTAAGTAATTGAGTGGGTTATGATAAAAAAATCACTCTGTATAATCTATATATTATCACTCATTCGATCAACAACCGAAAAGGTTGTTAAAGGTTTTTCTACATTTTTTTTACTCGTTTAGTTAATTTTGGAAATACTATGTTACGTTTTTATATTTTAATTTAGTTACATTAAAAGGTCATAATTAATTTAACTTTTTTTTTGACATTGTTGTGATGAACTTGAAATTAACACGTTATTATAATAATTTAAGTAGCTTAAAAGTTATATCTCTTAAAACTAACGAATTATCTGACTTAATATTTTTAATTAATTTTTACTGATTAACACGATAATGTCCAGTCATGAACATTTTTATGTCCAGTTATTTTTTTATGATTAGGAAAACTTATATATAAAATATATTTAATATTGTTTTTATTCAATTTTTTTTTTACATTAACATTTTTTTGTAAAAATTTAAATCTAAACACATCATTATTGTGTATTTTTAATATTTGTATGACTTCATAAAGACTCAAAAATAAACGTTATTAATATTAATAATATTAAAGTTACTGACGAAAAAACTACAAAAATATGTCATAATTTAAAAATAACAAAATCATTTATCAATAATTTAATGTATTTTCTTTTAAAATAATACACCTCATAAATTCTTTATGTTATTGAGAAACTAGGAGAATAATTAAAAAAAATATTTTTTTATTTTATTATAAAAAAAACAGGTATAATTAATTCAAAACTTGCCCATATTATTGTAAATAATAAAAATAGTATTTGCTAAGGGTTGTCATAAAAATAAGAATATTTTATATAGGACTTCAAAAGTAGGACAATACTACTTTTGATACTAATTCAAAATTTTAAATAAAAACTCAGCAGTTCTCCTCTGGAGTGTAAAAATAAATATATTAATTATAATTAAGAAGATATCGGTTTTCTTAATGGGGTACGTACTAGTATTTAAGGAACATTAGTATCTTGAAACGTTTCAATTTCATAAATAAAAATGCAATTGTGCATAAAAAAGATTTAAATACAAAAAATTACAAATCTAGGTAGCCAATTTTCAAACTGTCTTCAGTTTTATTGAAAAAGTTGTCACTAAAAACTGTGTATGTTTTTTTAAGTATTAACAAAATAAAAATATTTGTCAAATTTTATTGGAAATATAATAATAATTAACATTAAAGGACCAATTACAAAAGAAACAAATTGTCTGGACTTAGTATTTTATGCATCTTTTTTTTTTACAACCGTTAAGTTGGTTAATACCATTGGTATATCCTGGGGAAATTTAAAGTGCAGTGGTTCCTCGTTTCCTTCTGCACTGAGAACGTGGGGCTTTTTCGCCACCGTAGAAGCGCATGCATGGTCACCCATCCGATCACCTACGGTGGTAGGCGTAGCTTAACATTAGAGTTTTGTCAACAACTAGTGTGACCACCGCGCTATACACCACGCCCTTCATCTTTTTTTATGTCTTTTAAAAAAATTTTACATGTATAATTTTTATGATGAAAGTGTAGATTTCGTAAAACGATATTATTTGTTAAAAATAATTGTAAATAGTTGAGATACCAAATTCTAAAATAACGAAATTAGATGTTTTGTTATTATTTTTAAAAAAATGGGTATGAAAAACCGACAGGTATTAGCACCTAATGTTTATAATTTCAGAATATATAAAATGTATATGTGGATCAAAAAAAGTCGATTTTCGAAATTGTACATATTAAAATAGGCATTTAGTAAAGATTTGAGATTTTTTTAAAAAATGCTACTGCTCGTTCAATGTGATTTTAGTAATTTGACCAAAAATATCCCAAAAAACAAAAAACTGCCTCTGTTATTCAATTTTTGGTCAAATATAATGATTAGTATATCAAAATAGTTTAATCTTTAATGTAGAATATAAATTTTTTAGTTTTAAGCCAAAAATTGATAGCGTGGATATCATAATTGACGTCATTATATAGTAAATTTCTAATAGATGTGTCTAGTAAGTTTAAAATTAAAATTTTTTTTAGTAAATTTAAAAAATTTCTCTGTTAAAATTTCAATAATAAAATTTTGAACGTTATTAGTTTTATTTAAACCATTTTTAATATTGTAATATTAGGTAAGAAAAATTATATATAGTTTTAATAAAATTAATTTTTGATATGAATATAATTATATCATAATATAATTATTTTAAAACTAATACAGTTTTAATATAAACTGTAATCTAAGCCATAAAATTTAATTTTTTTTCATAAAATGTCTTTGTAACTCAATTTTTAGTTTATATTTTAAATTACATTAGATAATTATAACTCACAAATATTTATTAAAATTTACGTTCAGTTTAATTTTAGTGTATAATGGAAAATTCAAATACCAAATCTCATCGTCTAACGATTTCGACCAAAAAAAACATTACTAGTCAAAAGGTCCCATTAATAGGTTCTGTTTTAGATAATTTTTTATATTTTCAAAGTGTGTCCAAAAAACTTATATCTATTAGTCAACGTCTTTACTCAAAGTCATTAATACAAGTGCGATCGAAAACTGACACATAACATTTAAATGTAAAATCGTTTCACAAATAAAACATCTCTTTAAAAATTAAATTAAGTTAAAAAAGAAATACTACTATTCAAAATATAATAAAATTCTCGTTAGAACTACTTGATCGCCTTGAGATATAAATTATAAATTTGAAAAACTTGAACTGAGAATATTAAAATAATTTTATAAATTAATCAAATTAAATCCATATAAATAAATTGTTTGATAAAAAAAAAAATTGAAAAGTATTTGATGATTAACCGTATTAATTATAAATATTTTTAAAAATATCATATATTTTAGCTTAAACTTTATTTTTTAAAGAAGGTATAAGTTTTTAAGATTAGTGAATAATTTTTTTTCTACTTATAATATACATAAATATTAGCCAAACTATAATTAATATAGTTAATATAGTTAACATTTTGTTGGAATTTTGTTTTAAAATAACTATTGATTTCTTTAAGAGATGGCTATTTCGAAATTTCATAAAAATAAAAAAAAAATTTTATTTACTATTTCTTATTAGTAATAATTATATTTAGTATCTGTTGACAATTATTCTTATTTCTTACTGGATCGATTTTAATGGACAGTACGTCAAAATATCAAAAATTGTATTTAGATAAATACATTATACTAAAAAATTGATAACAATTCTCTCGTTTTCCGTAAATGGAGAAATTCTCCTGAAAATTATAACTTTAAAAATCAATAATTTTTACATTATCAAAACTTTTTTTTACATAAACTTCCATAACTTTTGAAAATTAAATGAATAAAAATAATTTTTTTTTTGATAGATACAGTAGGCATTTACATATTGTTTGGTAAAATATTTTTGAAAATTTGTTCCTTAACCTACCACACAGGGAACATTTAAAATGATAACATTCTACAAATAATTAAATGTAAAAATCATCATTTAACATGTTAATATTTTGATACTTAAAACAGCTACATCTTTTTGAAAAATGAACAAATCAAAATAAATTTTTTTTATATTGAAACCTTAAATATTTCCCTATTATTTTATATAATTATTTTTTAAATCTGACACTTGGACAGTCCATAGAGAAGGATTTAATTTAGTATTTTTCTCACATAAGTTAAACTTTTTCAACATAAATTAAAATTTAAATAAAAATTTTATGATAAATTATATATATGATTAAATATTAAATTATTTATTATTTGTATTTACTTAAAAACAATTTGTATTTTTATGCCACATTTTAAGAGAGAATGAATAAATAAAAATTTCACATGATAATCTATAAATAATTTTTATTATGTACACCATATTTAAATGTGTCAATTAAATTTGATTTAAACAAGTCACATATTAAATGATTACTAATAATAAAACAATATTTTTTTTTAGCTTCGATGCGTAGCTGAGAAGGTATTGGTTTTACTAAGATGTGTTTTTTTTTTTTGTTTCTGTTACTACTTTTTCTCAGCTCTCACCGAACCGATTTCTTTCAATAATACGTCAAAAGATTACAAATCGTATCTAGTCGAAGACATTACTCTCAAAAATTGAAAAAAATTCCCTCGTTCCCCGTAAATGGGGGATACCTCCAAAAAATTTACCAATTTAAAAATCGCTTATTTTCGAAATTTTTTCAATTTTTTTTACTTAAAACTGCCATAACTTTTTTTAAAATGAACATATTAATAAAATTCTTTTTTATATAGATGCATGATATCATTACCTTTCATTTGGTATATTTTTTTTATAAATTTAACCCTTAACCTGCCCTCAAGGAGGGATTTAAAATGACAACTTTTTCAACTTAAATTTTGAAAATGTTCCGGAAGGACTGACACTTTTATAAATATCTTAAATTAAAGCTAATGTAATGTACTTTATTATGCAAAAAAAAAAAAATTTCGGACATTATTTTATCTTCACGGTTGGGTTGGGACTACCGAATGCTATTTTTGTGTGAAAATTTTCGATTTTGTATTTTACATTTTTAGTTTAAATATGCTATAATTTTTTGAAAAATGTATGGATCATTACAATTTTTTCATGAGAAGTAGTATTTATATACATCTTTCATTCGACATACTTTTTTTTAAATCGGACCATTTCCCTATATACAAGGGGGGTTCAAATCATGCAGAAAGTAGAACTTTTTCATCATAAATTTTGAAAGTGTTCCGAAATGTCTGACACTTTTATATATATCTTAAATTAAAGCTAATGTAATAAACTTTATTATGAAAAAAAAAAATTTCGGACTTTAATTTATTTTCATGGTGAAAATAGACATCAAACTTAATAAAAAAAATACGATTTTTGTAAAAAAATTATTTTTTATATTTTTAACTTTATAATGCTATAACTTTTTGAAAGATGTATGGATTAATATAATTCTTTTTTTTATAGATGCATGATGTCTTTACCTATCATTTGGTATATTTTGTTTTATATCTTATCCTTTACCTGCCCACAGGGGGGGATTTAAAATGACCACTTTTTCACAAAAAATTTACTTTTTCAGCTTAAATTTTGAAAGTATTCCGGAAAGTCTGATACTTTTATATATATCTTAAATTAAAGCTAATGTACTTTATTATGACAAAACAAAAAAAATTTGACTTCTAGACTTGTTTTCGTGGTGAAAATAACTACTAAATGCTATTTTTGTGTGAAAATTCTCGACTTTATTTTTTACATTTTCAACTTTATAATGCTATAACTTATTGAAAAGTGTATGGATCAACATTATTTTTTTATGAAAAATAATATTTTTTAATAATCCCTTTTTCATTTGACATACTTTATCTTAATTAGGATATTAATAATGAACTAGCAGATCATGTAGCTTTTGAAATAATCCACCAATTTTTTAAAATTAAACACTATCTAAAAATTTGCATCGTAGCGTTTTTTTTTTGATAATGATTTTAATCACTGTCATATATCATTATACTTGATCCAACTATGCCCGTCACCACTGTGCCGCGACCTCCCTGTGCTGGGTTTTTTTTAAATTAAAACTACTATACATTTTTGTTAAAAAATGTTGACATTGAATGGATTCATAAATGATGAGAAGTCGGAAGGATCTACTACCATGTTGTGCTTCCTTACCAAGTAGTGTTTTGCGTTTTAACGTTAATACATTGATATTTAATATTACTAATATACTGTATATATTATTCATTTAAACTATTTTGATTAGTTCTCAGTACAAAAATTTGTGTTTGTCATTTCATAGGTTATACTCGAAACTTAAAGCATTTGCTCCTCTGGGTTTTTAAAGTAAATTGTTGTTTTACCATAATTCAGATTATTTAAAATTTATCTATACAGAGTGATTTTTTTATCATTACCCACTTAATAACTTACATAATAATAATAATTTAAACATTATTAACTATATAATACTTTTTAAGTTCATACCTTATGCCTGGTATGGGTGTCAACTTTGTTTTTTATGACATAGCTGTCACACTCAAAGTTTGTTTATTATTAATTATGACTATCAATAGATATCCTTTCTGTATTGTCAGTTAGTGTATTTATAAACTCACTACAATGTGCCATATTACCATTGAGAATAATAATGTTGTGTACCTTCCAGTATCGATATGATAAAAAACCAATTAGTTACCTGTATTTGTAATCCCTTGTGTATTATACGTGTATATTAACTCAAAAATTTGAAACTTTAAATGTTTATATCTAATAAACAAATAAAGTTATACTAAAGTTCAAATGCCATTTGCTATTAAATTAAAATCTCAAACATTTTAATAAATTCAAAATATGTGTTCCCATTTAAAAAAACAAAGTTGATACCCTTCCATAGCATAAGGGATGAACATAAAAAGTATTACATAGTTAATACTTTGTTTACAGTACAGTATAAACCTTCGTAGCGTTCGGACGTGATTTGTAGTTCGTTTCTACCGTACGATAAAATATTATCTAATGATAAGCCCTTAGTAATTTTCTTTTAGAAATGCCGAAACAAGGTGATACGCCGATCAAAAATACAACAAATTCTTCTATGGCACGCATTGATTATTCAATAAACGATGTAATGAAGTTACAGAAATCTATTGATGAAAAGCACGACAGAGGTATGAAAGATATAAACAATAAATTAAAGATCTACGAAAATAACTTTACTGATCTAAGGAATACATTTCAAGAATTAAAAACCTCATTTAATAACTTGCAAAAAGAGAATGATTTTTTAAAATCTGCGTGATAAAATGAACACTACTGATCAAAATAACATCGATCTAGTAAACGAAATTAATGATAGATTATATAGATCACGTAATATTTTAATTTTCAATACTTCTGAAAACGATATTATAAGTGATGAAGCAGTTGTTAATGATTTAATATCTAACATGAAAGTAAGTGTATCTATTTCTAAAATCCAAAGAATAGGTAACTTATCAATTAAAAATCGGCCATTACGAATTACATTCAATGAAGCATCAGATGTAATTACTATTCTAAAATCAAAATCAAAATTACGCAATACAGATAAATATAAAAATCTTTGGATAAATTCGGACCTGACAACTATCCAACGTGAAAAAATGAAGTCTCTTCGTCTTGAACTTCAGCAAAAGAGGAGAACAACGGGGAAAGAAATTGGATTATTAAATGCCTTCATGGAGTTCCCACACTTTTTCAAAAAACTGATTCAGCCTGGGCAAAGTAATATGAAAAAATGTAATATTAGTAATAGTTTTAAGTTTAATTTCAAAAATAATGTTAATTCACATAAATCTAAAATCAAATGTATAAATGGGTATTATCAAAATGTAAGAGGTCTGCGTACTAAATTACATGTATTAAGATATAACATACCGCTATTTAAAGTAGATTATTTTGTATTAACAGAAACTTGGTTATCTACTGATATAACAAATAACGAGCTTGGGTTTGATAATTTCAATGTATATCGAGTAGACCGGAGCGAAAAAACAAGTATTTGCAAGAGAGGAGATGGGGTATTGATAGCTATACATAAACGTTTCGTTGTGGATATTATTAATATTCCTAATGATAATATTGAACAAGTATTCTTGATGATAAAAGGTGGAAATAATTATAAACTTATTTTAGGTGCTTGCTATATTCCACCAACTAATCAGGATATTAAATACTTAGCTCTTACTGAAACGGTTGAATATATATTTAATAAGTATTCGCCAATTAAAAATTTTATTCTTATAGGTGATTTTAATTTATCCGGTATTCGGTTTACAAATAACAATATTGGTCTGAATTATAATACAGATAAATCTCACGTGACAGGTAATATTATTTACGAAAGCTTTGTGTCACTTAATTTGTTTCAAATGAATGAATAGTATAGTAAATGAATATGGTTCTCAACTTGATCTGGTTTTCTCTAATGATAACACAATTAATACTCTCCCCTTAGACGACAGCATAGTACCGGTAGATAGATATCACCAACCATTTATAATAAAAAGTAATATAAAAAATACTAAATCACTTGATGAAACCAAGTCATGGTTTTATAACTACAAAAACGTCGATTATACAATAATGAACAATATGATTGCAAATATAAATTGGTCTGATTTATACTCAATAAAAGACATAAATTTAGCAGTTGAAAAATTTTATAAAGATTTACTTAATATAATAGATAGTTTAACCAAAAAAGTTTACACCAACCAAATAAAATTTCCATTATGGTTTTCAAAAGAGCTACGTTTTTTAATTATTAAAAAGAAAAAAATACATAAATTGTTTAAGGCTACAGGAGATAAAAAGTTTTATGCCGAATTTTCACTTATCAGGAACCGCTGTAAAGAACTTTCTAAAAAATGTTATTCTGATTATTTAAAACGTATTCAAGCTTCATTAACTAATAACCCGAAATATTTTTGGAAGTTTATCAATGATAAGAAAAAAAGCAAAGATCTCCCTACTACGATCTCTTTTAATGATGTCATTGCAGATAACCCCGATAATATTGCAAATATCTTTAAGGACTACTTCGGCTCAATATACACTCCTACTCAAGCATCTTCTTCATATACTTTACATAACTTATCTCCTAATAATGAAATTATCGATTTCTCCTCTTGTTTACTTTCTATCTCCGAAATTTTCAACGCCTTAAATAACTTATCATTTAAAACAAAAATAGGTCCAGATAAAATACCCGAAATAATTTACCGTAATTGTTCTTATACCTTAACCCGTCCAATTCATTTTTCATTCAATTTATCATTATCTACAGGTGTTTTTCCAAATCTTTGGAAAACTAGTTTTATTTATCCGATTTTCAAATACGGAAACCGATCTCTCGTAAATAACTACCGTCCTATATCCTGTTTAAGCGTATTACCAAAATTATTGGAAAAACTTATAGAACCAAAAATGTCTAATATTTTTAAAACTATCTTATCAGATAATCAACATGGCTTCCGTAAGACAAAGTCAACTCTAACCAACTTGATGACTTTTTATACTGACTTACTGCATTCCGTTAGTAATGGTGTTCAAGTTGATGCAATCTATACAGATATTAAAAAGGCGTTTGATACAATTAACATTAATATATTAATAGATAAACTTATTATTATTGGTGTTAGGGATCAAATCCTTTCATGGTTTAAATCTTACGTATCTGATCGAATCCAAAAAGTAAAAATAGGTAATTCGATTTCTCCAAACATAAATGTAACCTCTGGAGTGCCGCAAGGTGGTCATCTCTCACCTTTATTATTTATAATTTTTATCAACGATACAAACACTGTATTTCGACATTGTAAATTCACTTTATTTGCAGATGATTTAAAGCTTTATATGTCGATTTCCTCAATAGATGATTGTAATAAATTACAATATGACCTAAATCAATTATGTTTATGGTGTGCAAATAATGGTTTAAACTTAAACACGGATAAATTTAGTTAAATTACATTCTCTAGGAATAAGCAAAATTTGTTATTTAATTATCACATAGATAATGAAAACCTCAATATTGTATCTAATTTAAAAGACTTGGGTATAATATTTGACACGGCCACGGCGTTGTCACACGTTGACACCCCGCGGTCGTGTCAGCTCCTTCTCAGCCACCGCTTAACTGTAAACCGGACCGTCACACACACGCGTTATCGCCGTGGTGTAAAGTCCAACAAATGCCTAGCGTCGCATACCCCGCCGCAATAATACGTCCAGTTAGTTATCTCCGTGACACCTTTATGTGCGATTCTTTTCTCTCGGTCCTCGTTTGTTTGTGTGCTCTTAATACTTTCACTACGAATACACATATTTTTTTTTAGTGTTTACTTTTAAATCAGCTTATTACTGTGAACCTTACTATCTAGTTTTATCATTTTCAATAATTAGTTTTCTTTTGGTTTTCTTCTTTTGTTGTAACCTATACAATAAACTACGGCTCACGCCATTTAGAAACCTAGTGTCGTCTAAGTTCTTTAATAACAACCTCTATCAAGTGGCTCCCCGGCGGGGAATCGAACCCCGGTCTCCCGCGTGACAGGCGGGGATACTTACCACTATACTACCGAGGATACTTATATACAGATAATTCAGCGCTAACTTATCTGCACAAAGCGAAGGGAACAAACAGTAAGTTGACCCGCTGGGCGCTACACCTGGGTAACCTAAATTTCACCACGACACACGTACCGGGTAAACACAACGAAGCACCCGACATGTTGTCACGTCACCCAACGGACGGACCCCCTGTTGACGAAGACGCCCTAGACGACAATTTGTTAGGCGCGCCAATGTCTAGTCCGCCCACAACCACCGCCACTCTCGATAATATCTATTCCATTACCGAGGCAAACGACGCGATCTGCGACCGACCGTTCACGGGGGGGGAAGTACGAGAGTGGCAAAACAACGACCAGTTTCTCTCTTCGGTCATAAAAAATTTAAACGCGCAACTTACGATAGCGAACGAAAAACCGGCCGCGGAAAATAAGGACGAATTTTTTTTGTTGGACGGAATCTTACGTATTCGTATAGGCGCTGACACACCGGTAGTCGTCCCCACCGACAAAGTACAACATATAATTTGGCGGTACCACGACGACCCCCTATCATGTCACCCCGGATGGAGAGAAACGCACCGAGCGGTCAAACAACGGTTCTACTGTAAAGGGTTAAGAAACGCCGTGCGCATGTACGTAAAATCGTGTCACATTTGCGCGTGCACTAAGCCCTTAAACAGGCGCCCCGAAGACCCGATGGTCAAGCGCCAACCCAGACAGCCGTGGGAAGTAATCAGTATCGACCTGATGGGACCGTACCCTAGAACACCAAGGGGCAAGACGAACCTATTAGTAGTAACTGACTGCTTCAGCAGGTGGACCGAAGCGTACCCCATAGGCGCACCTACAACGAAAACGATTGTAGACGCGCTAGAAAGGGAGTTCTTCTCACGCTACGGTTACGCGCGAGTAATTTTAAGCGACAACGGCCGTGCGCTCGTGTCCAAAGAAATGATCGACGCGATAAATCGGTGGGGGGCAGAGGCCTGGACTACACCGATATACCACCCACGGGCTAACCCAGTAGAACGAAAGAACCAAGAGTTAAAAAAAGGACTTCGCGCTTTATTAACAGAGTCGAGTCATACATCTTGGGATACAAAATTGCCACCTTTGTTGTTCGCTCTACGCAATAGGCGCAACGAGACTACCGGATACGCACCGTCCGTACTCGTATTAGGTAGAGAAGGTAAGAAACCGGGTGATTGGCTACTGCAGCGAGTACAACCGGTAGCACCTGCTACTATCAATAACGACCGGTTAGAGCGCGAACGACAAATCACTAGCACAAAAATAACACCGCCGCCCGTTCATATCAAAACAAAATACGCGGTCGGCGACGTTGTGTACTATAAAGCGCATCACTTATCGAACGCGAATAGACAATTTTGTGCGGGTTTTGCACCGAAGTGGTGGGGCCCCGTGAGATTAACCGAACGCCTCGGTAAAGGCGTGTTCTTAACGGACCAGTCCCCACCAAGGAAAATTCATGTCTCATGTATGAAAAAGCAAAGTTAGTAGTTTTTTTTTTTTTTTTATTTTTCAGCATGAGCAACAACAACAACAACAACAACAACAACCCAGCCAACCCCTTATCCGTCGAGGAGGTCCAACGGTTGGTTGGCCAATTGGCGGGCCGGGTGGGCCTCCCGACGGATCCCATCCCGCGCGTACTGCGCTCGGCGGAGGATGCTTCGCGCGCCCCCCTACCCGAGGTATTAAGGAACCCGGTGGCTCGAGCTCACTACGAACGGGGCGTGCGGGCGGGTCGCGAGGAGGTGAGGCGCGAAATACAAATCGCGCTAAACTCACTCCCCCGCGCCTCCCCGTCCGCTCCGGGAGTCCAAGCTCCCCCTTCTCCCAAACCTCGTCGGGTAATAAATGTGGCGTCCCAACACTTCTCCCGCCCAGGGGAGGCGTCCACAAGCAATACGCGGGTGGTCCCCTCCCCTCGGCCTCTACTGTCTTTCCGCGCCACGCGGCCAGACAGCGCCCCACCCACGTCACGTCGCCCGAAGCATCCATACGCCAGGGGCAGTGGAGGGTCCGCAGCGACGCCTACCCCTACGACTAGCAAAACTCCTCGGTACTACTCTCCGTCCGAGCGGGAACGCCGGACGAAGAAGTACAAGGAGTATATGCTTCGACGTTGGGGGGTCGTCGTCGGTGGGGACCTTACACCGCCCATAAACCCGACATCAACAACACCGACAACAACAACAGCACCACCGACAACAGCAACAACACCGACAACATCAGCAGCAGCCCCAGCAGCCCCAGCAGTGACAACGGCCATTGTCAGCCGGCCGTCGGGCGTGTTTGTGGACGGGGTGCTGGCGGCGTCAACACCAGCACAGGAGGAGCAGCCGGAGACGCCTATGGAGCTGGAGGACGACGGCCTGGTTCGGGAGATGGACCTGTTCCTCTCCTGCCCCACTTCCCCAGCACAGCCGGAGCCCCCGGCCGAGTAAGAGCTCCCTCCCACCCCAAGCGCGTTACGCGCGGGGTCTAGACCCCTAACCCCCTCCCTGCTGCGCGCACTCCGCGGGGCACTACCACCCACTCCATCAATCATACAACGTAAGTATTGCGGCTTGTTATTGCGCTATGCGCACTCTAATATATTCGACCAAACACGGAACGCTATACGCGCTATTTCATTTGATTTCTAGAGTACAGCGGCGGCTTGGTGGGGGGGTATTTGACACGGCCACGGCGTTGTCACACGTTGACACCCCGCGGTCGTGTCAGCTCCTTCTCAGCCACCGCTTAACTGTAAACCGGACCGTCACACACACGCGTTATCGCCGTGGTGTAAAGTCCAACAAATGCCTAGCGTCGCATACCCCGCCGCAATAATACGTCCAGTTAGTTATCTCCGTGACACCTTTATGTGCGATTCTTTTCTCTCGGTCCTCGTTTGTTTGTGTGCTCTTAATACTGTCACTACGAATACACATATTTTTTTTTAGTGTTTACTTTTAAATCAGCTTATTACTGTGAACCTTACTATCTAGTTTTATCATTTTCAATAATTAGTTTTCTTTTGGTTTTCTTCTTTTGTTGTAACCTATACAATAAACTACGGCTCACGCCATTTAGAAACCTAGTGTCGTCTAAGTTCTTTAATAACAACCTCTATCATTTTTTCTAATGACCTTACATTTACCAAACATATAAATGAAATTCATAATAAAGCCTTACGTGTATTTGGTTTTTTAAAACGGAATTGCTGGGATTTTCATGACCCAATTTGCCTACGTGTTTTATACTTCTCTCTAGTACGATCGATTTTAGAATATGGTTCGATAATCTGGAACCCTCATCAAGAGTATCTCATTAATAATTTAGAGCGAATCCAAAATCGATTTTTACGTATGCTGGCATATAAAACAAATAATGTTGAATTAACATTGCAATCATTATCTTTAAAATATGAAATAGATAGTTTGGAATTTAGGAGACAATTTAAGGACATACATTGGCTCTATAACTTACTAAACTTCAAAATTGATTGTCCAGATATACTTGCTTTAATTAATATAAATGTTCCAAATATCACGTTAAGATCCACATCTACATTCTACACTCCTACTTGCAAACGTAATTATTGTCTATTTGCACCGGCAAACCGAATGTTAACTCTAGGTAATAAACTTAATAATTTTGATTTTTTTTTTAATGCACTTTCAGACTTAAAAAATTGCATGAAAAATAGTTACAATCTTTAGTTATAGTTTCATTATTATCTTAAATACTTATTGTTGTATTTTTTAAAATTTTTTTTTTATTATTATTCATCTTTATTATGTATGCAAAATTACTTTATTCATGTATTTTAACTAATTATCTCTGTACTCTATGCCCACAGGGCGTTTATTAAATAAATATTAAAAATAAATTAAATATTAATAATTCAAGAATAATGTGTAACTAAAGATAACCAAAATAAAAAATAAAATATTTAAATTATTTTTATTCTGTAAGTAATTGAGTGAATTATGATAAAAAAAAATTCAACCTGTATAAACAAAATAAATTTACTAATAGAAATTACTTTTCCCGTTTAGCTTATATTATAAAAATGACATTGTCAGTCTTAGACTTTCATTTCTGCTGCAATTATCATAAACATTGAAAATGGGTTTCTATTTTTATTTTGGAATAGTACTTTATTTTGTGTGTGTAATTATCAAACCTGCGTTTTCAGCTGGAACGTCAAGTGCCAGTAATCAAGTATTTATAATTAATATTATTAATTTACTCTCTTACTTTAATTATTAGTAGCTTAAGTAGCTTAAGTAGCTTATTTTATATTTATTAAAATACCAAGAGTTACATGGAAATTATTACTTGGATTCTTATTTAAATGATTTATAACAATAAAAATACAAAAAAATAATGATTTTAAGTAAATTTTGAGTTTTCCTTATAGCAGTTATAAGTTAATAGTGATTATATATATTATAGTAGTTACTACATCAATTTAAAAAAATACAACTTTTTATTTCTCATAAAATTTTCTTTTTTATGATATAAATTCTAAACTTTCAAGTTGAATAAAAATAGAATAGCTATTTCTATTATTTCTATAACTAATTAAAAAAATAATTTTACTATTTAATTTAATACAAAATTTATAATACAAAATAACCCTTTAATTATGCGATAAAATCTCCCTCTTGTAGAAATTATTAAGTAACGCCTACACGCAGGGACCCCATATTAATTAACCAATTAGAATTCAAAGCCTCAGCTTCGAGGATCACGGTAGAGATCGCTGGGCTACCCCCTTCAGACTATAAAAATTTAATTTAAAAACACTTAGTCGATTTTTTAATTAATTTGGACTTATAATATTATTTAATTTAAAAACACTTCGTCGATTTTTGAATTAATTTGGACTTAGAATATTTTTCTTTAAAACTAAATGACACTTAGAAATTATAAAGTGAATTTTGTTTTGGTGAATCTTTTAATTTAATAATTTGTTCAATCATTAATAATATTTTATTTTTCTTGTTGTGGAAATAAACATCAAATAATATTTTAAACATTACATCTTTTTTAAATTATTTTATTTTAATAATAAATCCAACTTAAATTTAGATTTTTATTTAATAATAAAAATTAATTGTGAGCTTTTCTTATTGGGTTGCTAGTCTCGTTGCTAATGTCTTTGTTTTAACAAACATCGGGCCGGCAGACAACGTAGAGAAACTTACGAATATATTTGTAGTGTTTAATTTTTGTCTTGGTTATTATTGTGCCGCATCCTTTCAAGGTGCTTTATTTTACCACCGGGACACATTGGACCACCATAATTCCGCCTTGATAAATTTTTTACATAGAAATAGATATTTCTGAATTTTGTTTTGGCCAGGCCAGAGGAAAATTTAAGAAATATTGGTGTCGATCTCTCAATAAAATATACTCTCTAAAAAATACTTATTCAACAGACGTAAAAAAAATCAATAAGTAAAAAAATTAAAATTGTATTTATAATAAAATACAGAGTGTTTAGAATCATTCATAAGTAAGACCAGTTGTAGACTTTGTCTAATTAAATCAAATTATTTAAAGTTTTGAATCGTTTTTTGTAAGTAATTATATAGACTATATGACGTATAGTGTAAATCGTATACCGTAGTACGTTTAACGCGGAAATCAACACTGGATTACTATAAATATTATTGTATTACATAGGACGTAAGTTAAGTACAATTTAACCTATGCTTTCGAACCTCCAATAATCTATTGCGTGATAAACCATTAATAATTAATGAGAGAAATAATTAATAAAAAAATAAATTTAAATAAATTTGAAGACATTAAATCTACAAAAAAAACTTATAAAATTAATAACAATAATAATATAATAATTTAACCTATGCTTTCTCTACTTTAACTTTAATCACTCTTTTTCTATTCTTTCTTTTTATTTTTGGTTTATTACATAGAAAAAAAAATTACAAACAATTTTATTCTTATAATTTTTTTTATCCGAATAACTGTTTACGTTATATAATTGTTCAAAGATTTTGAGCGAATAAAAATAATGATTTCTGTATTTAATACAGTAAAATGACAATAGAAATTTGGCCTAAAATCACTTAACTTTAACAAGCTGTAACGGAAGAACGGTTTATCGGATAAAAAAAATTATAAGAACAAAATTGTTTGTAATTTTTTTTTTTTATCATATTATAAAGTTAAAAATAAGGGTTCCCATTTAAGAAAATTATAAATAAGAATTTTTATCCTTGAAAAAACGAAAAAAATAACGTTTTGACTACATATTTGGTAGAGTTTTTTGAACTTGATATTTTTTCTCTATAATAAAATTTAAAATTTTCAATATTTTCTAATAAAATGAGTGTCTTACCAGATTTCAATCACCCTGTATACATGTGAGGCAATTATAATTTAAATTTTTTTGCTTATTTGTTTTTAATAAATTTATTATGTTTATTTGATTTTATGTAGATTCAAGGTCTAACCGAAAATATTTTAGATGCCATAGTTCGACAATATGATAAATACAATTTTATTGATACTTTATCTCAATTTAAGTTATTTAATTATTCGTTGTCCAAGGATGAATTAGAACATATTGTTAAGCAAGGTATGACAATGTAGTATTCAAATATAATATTTTTCTAACATTAAACATTAAAAAGTGACACGACTTACGTCGCAAAAATGTAGTCGACAATGGTTTTGAGGGTAGAGACCCGTGGGCCGTTTATTAATGAGCAACAACAGGTTATTTTAACAAAAATAATACAAAGATGAACACAATAATTATAATCTTCGCATAATATCGCGGCACTTTCGCTGGCGTTGACAACGCGATGTCCGGCGTGGGCGTCAAAAGATTAGCAGTGTTGATGGCGACGGTGCGCGGGTGCGAATCGGTTCGTCCGATAAGTAAGATAATAATAGTGTTTAATGAAACGGTTTTTGATATGTAATATTGACCTAAATCGTATGAGAATTTTGCACAACAATTTCTTTTCACACTGTTGTTGCTCACTCTCAATTTAAAAAGCCACCGTATTAATGAAACTAATTAAGTATAAACAAATCAACGTTGAAGAGTCACACGATATGGACTTATTCTCCATCTTAAAACGCAAACGACTAGATAGACAATTACGCTTGTCATAATCCAATTATNCAAGTGATCAATTTTTATTATATGACTAACACTAATTACGTACTCTCGTGATTAAAATAAAAAAAAATTATAAAAATTTATGAAGAGCTAAACAATATAATAAACACAATAAAAAAGAAATATATTGTCAATATCAACAGACATTATTTGTGTTTAGTGCTGATAGTCACATTGTTCCCAAATATGCATACGAGATTATGTAATAACTTTTAGCGTTTTCGAGTTAAATATTTTTTAGTTTTAATATTATATTTCAGATATATTATTTAATATTAATTAATAGTGATTAATTCGTATTATACATCACAATATTATCATCACCACAAAACATTTATTCTATTCCACTTACATTTAAAAATTAACTAATTTTATATCTATTTATTCTCTTTATATTAAAATTAACAATTAAACCATAGTTTATTTAGTTTAATTTAAATTGTAATATTTATTAATAAAATAAATATTATAATATAATAACATATATTCAGATATGAATAGACTTTTTTTCTAAAAACAAAACGATTTTGGTTTACTTTTAGTAACTATTCCATTACTCAAATTTTTAAAATAAACTTATATTTTCATTAGTAGATTTTATTTACTCGAACCCTTTTAAGTCAGAGCGAAGAAATCACTTTAGTTAGCCTTTAAAAAATTCTCTTCTGTAATAACAATTGTAATTACTTGTCTTCTACTTGTGATTTGAGTATAAAAATGTATGTTGTTATTTATTAGATAGTAGAGTTAAACAAATTGCTGCTCTTGTTAATATCTGTGTAATGCATTCAAATCTAGATCCTAGAGTAAGTAAACTTTTTGATATAAACGTATTGACGACTTAACATCTATATTAAACGACACAAGAAATTAATAAAAAAAATATTTTTTGGTATAAAAAGTCATTATTTATTGGGTTGTTGTAATTTTTTTTATAAAGTTATTAAAATAATTATTGTAATTATTTTTGCAGCTTTTAATGTCAGTTTATTAAGTATATTAAAAGGAAAGGACTGCATTTTCCAAGAAATATGTTCCAATTACAAATTGTTTAAGATAAATTACAATTTTAATTTCATAATTGAAATTATAATTAAATAACAAAAGTTAAATTTTTTTTTTTTGATAAATCCATACTTATATGTATAGTTCACAAAATATGCCACTTAATAATTAATAAGAATTAAGAATTATATAAAATTGAAAAATATCTTAAAGAATCTTCTTAATATAATTGTTATTTTAAGGGAAATCGAGTGAATAATATTAAAAGAATCATAAATTTATTCGTAAATATTATAATACTAGATTATCAAATATCAATTTCATATTAAATTTAATTACAATAATAAATATATTAATGTTCATATGTATAAATCATAAGTTTTGTTATTTGGATATAGATAATGAAATAGGTGATCCTGTTGCTTTTGAAATAATTCAATAACTATTTCTACAAATTAAACATATTAATCAGGTTATTTATAAGGAAATAGCAGATCATGTAGCTTTTGGAATAATCTACCAATTTTTTAAAACACTATCTAAAGATTTTGCCATCGAAGCGTTTTTATGGTGATTTTAATCAATGTCAAATATCATCTATACTTGATACAAAAATGTCATGTCCTCACTGTGCTGGTTTTTTTTACATTAATACTAAAAAATATTAAATTATCTTCCACGTGTAATTTTCTATTACTTATAAAATCTATCTGTGTCCTTGCTCAGTAGATCGGCGACCCTGTTTTTATTTTTATTTTGTCACCACCATCTAAGGGACATCATATTATCCATTAAAACATAGAAGAAATAAAAATAAAAATTCTTAATTTAATAAAAATAAAAATAATCTTGATTTTTTTTTTATCTAAATAATTGTTTCATTTTAGGAAAAAAGACTTACTGTAGGTCAAGTACAACGGTGTACAGAAATATTTGTAAAGTCTGATAATAATTCTGACGGATTTTTAAATTCAGATGAGCTGCGTTCTGCAATAAAAGCTATTACGGATAACGAAATTGCTAATGTTGTAGAATATAAATACAAGGATTTTTTGAATGGTACAGTGGAATAAACTTTAGCTATTTTATTAATTAAACTGTTTTTCTAACTTGGATAATTTTTTTTAGATTGGACTAAAGAAATTTTCATATTTACCTTTTTAAGATTACTTTTATAACACTCCGAAAAATATAATATACAACTAACAATAAAAAAAAACTTTTCAAATCATTAATTATCATCAAGAAATCATTAAGTTAAAATGTGTTAATCAAAAATTGTTGTTATATTTTAAGTTTATAAACTATATTGTTTAACCTGCTCGTTAGTCCACAATTGAAATAAAGAATTTATGTATTAATTATATGTTGTAATTTTTCTTAATGTTAATTATTTATTGTAAAAATTGTATGTGTTACATAATGTTAGGGGTTCATTTAATACTTGGGGATTTTAGTCGAAACCAAGAATTGGTAGCTACCCGACGTTTGTCCAAATATAGTCCCCATTCCCTTAAATGAGGTTTATTTAACTGAAGCACAGACAGATAATCGTGTACCTTAGTAACTAGTGAGAGATTATATAACAAAGTTAAACTATAGTCTTTTATCTACGCCTACGTAAAGTTATATTTTAAATGCTCAGTAAATATAATAAGATACATGAGATGTACAATACGTCTGACCTGAACCAAGTACAGTAGGTCAGTGTTAGCTTGTGGATTGAACGGCGGGACGATCGCACTCACCACTAAAATTAATTGTACATTCTTAATTGTACATTTTTAAAAAATGTTTTTATTAAAAATGCAAACTTTATATAGTAATATAATTATAATATATTTGTCTTTTGCGGGCATTGAAATTGTTTCCCTTTGTAAAAACCGGTACGAATACACACACACGAACAGTGTTTGGACGACCGACAAGTTATTATATAACTTAATATTATATAACTTAAATATTCTTTGACGTATATTATGGTCAAGGCGCTGCAAATGTGTGCGTTGGGTTCAGCTGTGATCTTATGTAAAGGATTTAAACGACCAACAGCATTGCCCATAAAATATTAGTATATTACTACACTAGGCTTCGCCTAACTGGTGCTCCACCTCAGATACAGGGCCCTACGAGCCTTAAGCCCAGAAGGAGCGCAAACCTCTTCGGGCTGTCATCATAAGAAAGCCACTGATTCCGGTAGGAGTACCGGGTTACGTTGGGCACAGTAAGTGTTCTGTAAGAAAATATCACATCAGAATCAGTGTAACAAAAATATATTAAAAATTTAACTATTAAAATCAGGAAAATTAAAAAAGAGAAAATAGTGAAATGTATTGGGTATAAGGTTGACGTATGTTAATGAAGTATTTCCCTTGAGCGTATTCAGAAATTATTTTAAGAGAGATATTTAATTATTTTTACTTCGTTAAACATGCTGTAAACATTTTTTTGCTAAAAATAAAAGTGATGATCAAAGAATAGGTTATCAGTTCTTTACTTCTTAGAAACTGCCTAAAAAAACATTGATAGCGCTAGTTCAAGGATGGCCAATCACTTATATCCCCTCACCTTTAACTACGCCCCATTGTATACACAATAATTATTAATATTCTAATTACAATAATTGTTATTATATTATATAGTAATTATAAAAAAAATCGGTAAGTTATTATACCTATGTATAACTATGTAAAAAAATTAATTTTGATAAAAATATTGGTCACTGTGATCTGACGTTGGGCAACATAGTTGTTATAAATAGATCCCAAACATCACGATAAACTCATAGACTTATACATCATACATGAGATAAATAAGATTATTAATACTGTACAGTTCTGTTAATGAATGTACAAACCTATATACTTAAAATTTTCCTGAAATTTATATATAACATGTCACATGCCTTGAGAAAATATACAATGTATAGTTCTATGCGCAAATGAAAAATAATATCCTAATGTAACTAATGCGTGAACATCAAAAAAAAAGTTCAAAGCTAAAAAAGCACAATTGAATAGTAAATTCATTATAAAGATAAAGTTTGTCTAAAATTGCTTTTTAAACTTCTAAGTTACGGTTATCATTATAATTAAAAGAAGGAACAACGAAACTTCTTGTATTCTTGTATTTTCATGCGTTCTTAAATTGTTGTTTTCTAAGGTAATTATTTGTGGTATTTATTTTAATTGATATTGTACTATACTGATGGTATTTAATTATAGTAGCTTCCTACGCACTTAGTCTGGGGGTCTATTTTTGAGCTTGGACTAATCATTGGCGAATGTTTTAGTACACTAAAACATTAGATTATGATTTTAGTGCACTAATGGAAATTCGTATTTTTGAATTTTATTTTTTATCAGTCTAAAAATCTTGCACTAATCGTACATCGTCTAATTTAATGTCATTTCAAACCAATAATTATTAGTGCGATATGTTAAATTATATTGGCTGTACTGTATTTTATATTAATTTTATAGTTAATACTTGATAATATTTATGATAACTACAAAATTTACCCATAATAAATTTGTCACGAGTTTTTTGTCAGTATTTTTTTATTCAATTTGTGTAATGTTTTACAATGGAGGGGAAACAAAGTCAATAAGTGTGACTTATGAACAAAAACAATTATTAATTGAATTTGTTCATAAGCATCTAAAATTAAATTCTAAAAAATTTGGACCATCTTTTACCATGAAAGATGCCCAATTATTATGGCAAAATATTACCAAGATTTTAAATGAAACTGTTGACCCAAAGAAGACACTAGCGAAAAATCGTAAAGCTGTTAGTACCTATCGTGACAAAAATTTTATTAAATTTTACTTATTGTTTAGTCAATATTGTACAATATTTTGCATACTTTGCGCTCTATACTTAAAGCAGACTTCCTCGATGGGGGTTCTAAATAAAGGCGTAGCTCATTAATTAAATTTAATGCAAGAACTTTTGTCAGTCTAAATTTTTGTATAAATGCCCTTTCGGACAAAACTATAGAAAATAACATTTTATTAATGTAAATAGATAATTTTACATATTGTAATTTGTTTTGTACATACCAATGAACGGATCCTCCGCTAAACGAAATTTCATTGTTGAATGGCCATTATCTTCAACTATTTCTAAATTACTAATAACTTGCACATAATTTATATTAAAAAAGTGTTCCATTTTAATATTTAATATTAAATAAATTTGAAAACGTTATAAATATATAAGTTTTCGTATAAATGTGAATGATAACAGTAACATCAGTATACTAAAATCATAATTAGTGTGGTAGATACCACTCTAAAAAGATCATCTAAAACTTTAGTACACTAATAAAAAATTTTTAGCATACCAACATTCAAAAATACGGTTTTTTAGTTTCACACTAATAGTTGCACTAAAACGTCATGTTTTAGTATACTAAACAGATTAGTACACCAATATAAAATTCAAAAATAGACCCACTGGTCTCGAAGTTCGTTACCACTGCAAAATTTGTGGCATTGATTTGCATTTAATAGGGTAAATTTATATGTTGGTATTAAGTAATAAAATCAGACTACATATCAAATATATAAATTTTTTTTAGTTTTAATTTATTTTACAGTCAAAATTTATTTAAATTAATCTAATTTATAAAATGAAAAACTTTGCTAAAAATTCTATAAATTTATAATTTGCTATCTTACTTTTAACTAGCCAATGCCTAATAACATAAATAAAAAATAAAAATTGTGACAACGGAACTATTTCATAGTTATCATACAAAATAAAAATATTCGTGTATTGAAATAATATTTATGATACCTAGTCAACTAATTCAACTGTACGGAAAATAAAATTCAGAATCAGGTTTAGGTAAGCGGAAAAAAACAATTAGTCAAAGTCGAAAAGTTGTAAATTGATTGTGCTAATCTTACGGTTAGTAGTCAATGACAGTTAGTTTCACGTATATTAGCTAATAATATGTTATTACATTATAATTTAAAGTGTACTGAAATAATGAAAATAAAAGTTATTAGAGAGTTTGCCGCGAAAACGACATTAAATTTCCTTATTAATTTCAATTGTAATATTTATTTTATTGCGCGAGTAACTTAATTACTCGCGTGTATTTTATCCCTATTCCTTAATCTAGACACGGGCTACGGTATATTTTACATATCAACCACATACAACTTTGATTGTCATAATTGTGTTTAATAAACCACGAGGTATTATAGGATTTTATACATATAACGACATATTAACGTAGATTATACTTTTAATTAACTTAAAATTAAATTCCACCTATGGTCCGGTAATCATATCTGATAGGTGTGACACCTCGCCTAGGTGGTGGAGACCCTTGCTACAATAGCTAGTCGTTATGCAAGTGGCAAACCACATTGTTGATATAGGCCGAATTATTAATAAAGAGCCCACTTGCAAGTTTTACTTCAATATATGATCTATTAAAGCAATTCAACGTAGTATGAAATTAATATTTAATAATTTACTATTGTAATTTTTACAAAGAATTTTTCCAAACGGCAAAGTACGTCAACAACTTGTTGCAACTTCAGGCCAGCATATAGGCAGTTGTTCAATGAGCTTTCGCCCCACGGTACAGCCGAACTGTCAAATAAGACGCGAATTTTATGAGGGTCGATTTCCGGCTTGTACACAGCATGGTGTGGTATAAAATACAACCCCGGGGAAGAGGCTACGGACATATGACCGAGTTTAATATAATCTGCCATAAATTCACAATAAAGTGCACGTAATTTCGAATCCATTTGTAACCATTTCTCTAAATTTTCAAATCGCTTAAGGGCCAAGTGACGAGATCCCGGAAAAGTAAGCTTGTCTGGAGACAACGAACGAAATAGCAACGGTACAGAAAAACGACCTTACGGGAGCCGTACGCATTGTTCACGGAAAATTTTATCGCATTTTCCATCACTGGTGAAATCGATTGGGGCTGCGTCCAGCTCCTACACCTGCCAAAACTTATCCAACATTGTATCTAAAGAGGTTGTTAATAATACCGCAGATAAGCAAGTTATCAGAGTTCAAACTTCAATATCTCGCGTTCCCAATTATTCTCGTCTATTTTTCGCTAACAAACCAAATACGTCTGTTTCCCGAGCTGAAAGTTACGAAATTGAAAAAAACCAATAATGTAATAACTTAAACCTAAAAATACTAATGTCCACACCAAAAAGATGGAAAAAACATACATGTACTATATGTAAAACATTAAGGATTTAAACCAAAAAACTTTTTTCTTTTTTTTTTACTTTACTTATTTTAATGAAACAATAATAAAAACAAAGTCACATATTACCGATCCACAACGAAAATAACTGCTGAGGGCTTCCACAGATCTCAAACACAAAAAAACAACCACGCTCTGCTACCAAATGTTATGCCACCGACTCGAAACACCTCTTGGTCGGGGCACCCAGTATTTTCGCTTGTTATGGATACGACATGAATCTTAATTAACTAAAATTTAATGAAAATACTCTTCAATATTAACAGAACAAATGTAAATTTATTATCGCTAATCACAATATTACTTAAATTACTATACCGATATTATTACACAATTAGATATTTAAATAGTTTATATGTAACCTGGTTAGTTCATTTATTCCTCTTCACAAAAGGAAAAGAAATGTTCTCCATGACATGGACCAGCGGATGGGCATCGAAAAAAAAAGTTCAATATTTGTACTTAAAATACTAGGATCACATTTAATTAATATTACACATAAATATCAATATTATACATATTACAAAATTAATATTAAAAAATCCAGCACAGGGGGATCGCGGTACAGTGGTAACGTGGCATAGTTGGATCGAGTATAATGATATCTGACAGTGATTAAAATCACTATCAAATAAAAAACGCTTCGATGCAAATCTTTAAATAATGCTTAATTTTAAAAAATTGGTGGATTATTCCAAAAGCTACATGATCTGCTATTTTCTTATTACTATCCTGAATGAAAAAGGGATTATTAAAAAATATAATTTTCCATAAAAAAATTGTGTTGATCCATACAATTTTCAATAAGTTATAGCATTATAAAGTTAAAAATTTTAAAAATAAAATCGAGAATTTTCACACGAAAATAGCATTTAGTAGTTATTTTCACCACGAAAACAAGTCTAGAAGTCAAATTTTTTTGTTTTGTCATAATAAAGTATATTATATTACCTATAATTTAAGATATATATAAAAGTGTCAGACCTTCCGGAACAGTTTCAAAAGTTAAGTTGAAAAAGTACTACTGTCTATATGCATTTTTTAGATTTGAATTATTAGATGGTTCCTTCGGAATTCCCGACTTAGATCTAAGCTTTTTCGTACTTGATCTTGGCTGGGGTCCGACTGCGTCTTTTTCATTACCATCGACGACGACTTTTTTCTTTGGAGATGATTTGTTAATATGTGTCGAAGTCGATTTAACAGGAACGCCTTGTGGATTCTTCATTTGCGGCTTTTCTGATACAGATTTGGCTGACGAACATTTTGGATTGGCCTTTGGTAAACTCTTACTAGTGGACACAATAGCAGACTTGTTATTATTACAGTTGTGTATATGGACGAAAGATGGCGTTATAAAAGGAANAGTTGTGTATATGGACGAAAGATGGCGTTATAAACGGATAAGTAGGATTTTCACGTAAACGCTTGAGTTGAGCAAATAATCTCTGAGTCTTCGTTTTCATCGTTATGGATTATTTAAAAAATTATTTAAAAACTTAAAGGTTTGCGCGATGTTGACTTTGAGAACAATTAAAAAGATAGACACTTTAAATTAAAAATTTTCAAAGAAGTAATTGTATTCGTAAAATTTGTCTGCTTATATAAGAAAAAAAAATGCATCCGTAGTAACTATTAACAAGTTTCTTATAAGCTAACTAATATTTTCTACATTAAATTACAAAAATTGTTTATTTTCGTTAGTAACATATATCAACCAGCACAGAATAAGTTGCAAAACTATTAGTTTTACTATGATGTTATAATTTTTTTAATTATTTGTATCTCTGGCCATTCATTATCAGATCACAAATTATATCTAGCCACGTATATTGGGAATATATCCATAAAACTACAATAATTGTAGTATAATATATAGAATTATTTTATATATTGTATAATTATAATAAATTTTTTATTTTTAACTATTAAGTAATATTTGTAAATTAATCTATCAATCTAATATAAATCAATCTAGTAGTAAACAAATTGTTTTTTGTCATAATATTAAAAAAAAACGGTAGCACAGTGGGGTCAAGGCACAGTGTAGACGAGGCATAGATGGGACAAGTATAGATGATATCTGACAGTAATTAAAATCACTATCATAAGAAACGCTTCGATGCAAATCTGTAGATAGTGTTTCNAAAAGCAACATCAACTCTTATTTCTTTAATTATATCATGATTAGTAGTTCTTTGATTTTAAAATATAATATTTGAATATATACTAATTATAATTATTAAATTTAGTATGAAATTGATATTCAATAATTTAATATTGTAATTTATACGGAGAAATTATAAAAATAATAAAGAAGTTATATTTTGCTTTACTTTTACGTGTTTAAAAATTTAAAGGGCTTTATACAATAATTTTCAATAAAAACTGTTTGTTACTATAAATAAATGCACTGGAATACAAGGGAAGCAAAAATATACTTTTCTAAATCAACTTTTCGCGTTGTTTTCAAATCTGCAATTAGAAAAGTCTAATTTTCTATCACTTCTAATTTTTTATATTATTACTAATTACATATAAAATAATAATTAAAAGAAAAAAAAATTTGTCTTCAAATTATTACTGACTTGACTTTTAATATGTTGAAAGGTTACAAATATAAAAAAAAAAATCAAACTAATTGGCCGCAACGAGAAATTTGCAACTTTCATGGCGCATTGAAAAATTAACAAGAAAAGGGTCGCCAACCTACTGGGCGAGACAATGTATAGTCGGAAAACAGTAGGATTTTAAAGAGAAATTAAATTTTGTATATTAAAACAATTAAAAAAAAAATATTAAATTAATAAATATTAAATTTGATGTCCATTGAGTCGTCGTTGATAGTAGATGTACACAAAAACCTCGTGACAGTTGTCATATAACCATATAGATTAGGGATGACCTTATACAAGGCCGTTGCCTGTACCTTATAAACTAAGGGGAGATGATTTTTGAAAGAAAAAAAATACACGAGTCCATTGAAGATGGAACACGCAAAAAAAGAAAAATATGATGGTTAAGTTAAATCAAAGGGACTTAATTAAGTAACAAAAAAAAAAATGAAGTTACTACGAGGCAAAATACCGAACGGTCAAAAAACCTTGTCTACAAATTAAAGGGGAACAGAGAGAGAAAAAAAACAGATATTAATAAAAAAATAGTTACACCTACACTTTTAATATTAGAGAACACGATGAACGTCTTCGGGTACTCGCCGGCTATTAATCGCGGCAGTACCGCTAAGTACGGCGGGTATACGTCCCAAGTAAGCGACTGCTTTTAGGTAGTTAGACTTAGCTTGCAAGACGTTGGGAAATCCCGAAATAAAATGCACTACGTCACCACATTGTACCAATAATATATACATATATCTATGCACCACCTAATATAATGTCATCTAAAACCTATACAAAAAAAATCACAAAAAAAATCTAGATATAACGTGACAGGTGGTCTTGTAACACGCCTGCCATGTTGCGGGACCTAAATAAAAAAAATAAAGGCACCTAAAAAAAAATGTAATAAAAAAAAAAAAACTCGCCACACGTGCTTATGGCACAGCG
The DNA here is from genome assembly GCF_025091365.1 of Daktulosphaira vitifoliae. Lineage (NCBI taxonomy): Eukaryota > Metazoa > Arthropoda > Insecta > Hemiptera > Phylloxeridae > Daktulosphaira > Daktulosphaira vitifoliae. The sequence continues at coordinate 38,242,026 of NW_026099575.1, read as the reverse complement.
CACTAATAATAAAAAAAACAAATTCTGGCTCAAAACATTAAAAACAAAAATATACATTACCAGCCCCGAAGGGCTACGGAAAATGGAGGCAGGATTAGCCGACGCCATAAATAAAAAATTACATACTAAAAAAAAAGGCGGACACTCAAATAAACGAAATTAAACGAAAAAATATATCTATTAAATTAAAATGTTGCAGCGCACACAACAACAAAAAACTTATTAGCGACAACCAGTTCCGATGATGGCTAATTTCCGACAAAACTTCCGTCGTTTGACCGGCGGTCCGTTGGCGACAACGCGGCTAGCCTTTAGAGTGGGGTCAACAAATTTTAATACTCAGTGCCGGAAATTATTAAGAAAAAGTTGTCACATATCATATGGCAACAATGTAGGTGGTAAGCAGTGCAAATGACGTTCAAGATTGGAAAGGAGCGGGGTGAATGTACACACAAATGCCGTCCATGAACCGGTCCGAAGTATTACAGAGCTGACTATCTCGCACGCGCACAAACAAATCACAAATAATATCTATATAAACAAACAGACAAAAAAAATAAACAGATACTTTTTGTCACGCTACAATGTTAAAAATAATCAGTCCAAATTTTCATTTTTAACCTATTTTTTTGGTTCTTTAAAGTTGATGAAAAATGTTTGATAAAGTTTTGTGAAAGTTTATAGTAAAAAAAATTGTTTATGTTACCATAACTTTTAGCTCAATTACAAGTTTGAAATTGACATCATTAAATAGAAAAATTTATGAGCATTAAAACTATTTTTAAGACTAATATGCAGTCAGGAAATTTTATAATTATTATTTACAGTATATTTATCAGAAAAACTCATTATTTTTTTGCATTTTTATCGTAATAGAACACTTAAATAGAAGTGATAGTAATAATTTCCTAGTAACTTTTGATGTTTGAAAAAATTCTGCAGTTGAAATATTCAGAACTTAATTAATTTTAATGATTTACTTTAGCTAAATGAACCAATTAAAACAAAGTTATTAAAAAGATTTACTTAATTGAGCGTATAATAAAATTTGATTATAATTGTAAAAATCCATTATTAATTCAGGAGAAACTAACAATCATTTTTTTTTTAAATTTATGATTTATATAGCAACATATTACAAAAAAATTTTACAAAAAGAAATTTCTTCACGCAAATGTCATTGAATCTAAATGAGATAAAAATCAAAGCAGTTGAAAATTTATTCTAACTTAAAAAGAATTAAGAAAAAATGCAAAAATTCATTGCCATACGCGGGTTGGAAACTCGTACCCCAAGCTTGTAAAACATAAGTTTTACCTACTCGGCACCTGTACGTTGGTACCATTGGGTGAAAAAATTGGCTATATAAGCTAATTTAAATTTCAAAGTTATTTTTTTCGACTTAAAAGAAGCAAACAAATTTAAATAAGTTTAACTTTCTATGCTATATTAATTTTTTATTTATATAATATTTATGAAAATCTGTACTCCTCTTGTTAGGTATTTTAAAATAAAATAAAATACAAAACCCAGAATTTTAACACAAAAATAGCAAATTTTTCAATACAGTAGTCATTTTTACCATGAAGACAAATCCATAGGTCAAATTTTTTTTTTCAAATTAAAGTATATTACATAAGTGTCGTGATATGCTTAATACTTTGCATTACGCATCTCACAATTATCAATAAAGAAAGTATAATCTATATTTTAAATAACTTGTAAACAAACAAATAATTTATCTGTCATAACAAATACAATGTTCAACACAATTTCTTATTATATACATATATGTCAACTCATCTATTGTTAACTATGCTATCAATATAATTATCATGTAATGTATACTTTAAAACAATAAAATATAATCATGAATAACACAAAGGGCAATATCCCTGGATATGGGGGTACCTCTTCAGTACTATAAAAAGTACTGATATCCATTAAAAAGACAGAGCCACGGCTACGGCTAAGGCCAGAGCCACAGCTCCAGTAAGCTAGTTCTTTCCTACAAACTACTCTTGCTATTACATTTTGATCACGGCCCCGTGCTGCCGTTTGAGTTATTTTATTTTGTTTACTTTATTTATGTTTAAAACTTATTTTGATCTATAAAGACATTATTACCATAAACAAATAATATTGAGTAAAAATTGGCATTTCTGGTAAATACTTCATTTATCTTCTTGGACATTACAAAATACGAAGGTAAGTCAATTTATATTATTCCATTTATTTAAAGTTAATAATCTGAGTAAAGAACGATAAAGCAATAGATCTATAATCTCCTTTTAATATCAAGAGCTATTTTGCTAGTTTGTTTACACCTGCTACATATACACATTACAGGGTCTCGAGGGTCGGATTACCGCCCCGTTACCTCAGTGTCCTATTAAAGGTGTTTACAAGTTTATTAGCTCATATTCCTCAAGAAAGAGGACATGCTTTTATTTCTTCATATCTACTTGTCTTTATTGTTCTAAACCCTCGAACCATACGACCCCGATAGAACCACAACATCAGGTTCTCACTAAGCTCAAATATTTATCTTTCATTATTTATATTTTACCAACTCCGAGCCTTACAATATTTTTGAATTATAACATAAGCTTTAATTTAAGATATATATAAAAGTGTCAGTGTTTCCGGAACATTTTTAAAAGTTAAGTTTAAAAAGTTCTACTTTCTATATGCATTTTAAAAGGTTTACACCCCCCCCCTGTATAAAAGAAATGGTCCGATTTAAAAAAAAAGTATGTCGAATGAAAAAGGTATATATATATATAGTATTTATTATTAAAGAATAGAATTGATTCATGCATTTTTTATAAAGTTATAGCAACATAATGTTAAAAAAACGCAGCACAGTGGTGACGTGGCATAGTTGGATCAAGTATAATGATATATGACAATGATTAAAATCACTATAGAAAAAAAACGCTTCGATGCAAATCTTTAGATAGTGTTTAATTTTAAAAAATTGGTGTATTATTCCAAAAGCTACATGATCTGCTATTTCCTTATTAATATCCTAATTAGGATAAAGTATGTCGAATGAAAAAGGGATTATTAAAAAATATTATTTCTCATAAAAAAAGTGTGTTGATCCATACACTGATCAATAAGTTATAGCATTATAAAGTTCAAAAAAATGTAAAATATAAAATCGAGAATTTTCACACAAAAATAGTATTCGATATGCATATTCACCGTGAAAACAAAATAAAGTCCGAAATTTTTTTTGTTCCATAGTAAAGTACATTATAGTATATTACATTAGCTTTAATTTAAGATATATATATATATAAGTGTCAGTATTTTCGGAACACTTTCAAAATTTAAGTTGAAAAAGTAAATTTTTTGTTAAAAAAGTTGTCATTTTGAATTGTCCCCTATGGTCAGGTAAAGGGGGTCAAATTTATAAAAAGAATATACCAAATGATAAGTAAAGACATCAAGCATCTATAAAAAAAAATTATATTCATATGTTCATTTTTGAAAAAGTTATGGCAGTTTTTATTAAAAAAACTTTTGAAAATTTCGAAAATTAGTGATTTTTAAATTTATAATTTTTTTGGATGTTTCCCCCATTTACGGGGAACGAGGGAAATTTTTTCCATTTTTGAGGCTAATGTCTTCGACTAGATACGATTTCTGATCTTTTGACGTATCGTTGAAAGAAATCCATTCTGTGAGAGCTGAGAAAAAGTTGTAACAGACACAAAAAAAAAAACAAAGTAAAACCAATACCTTCTCAACTTCACATCGAAGGTAATATAACATATATAATACTGAGATGATTTATATTTAAATATTTTGATAATATTTATCCTTAGCAAATAGCCGAGGAAGTAATAAATAACATCGATATAAGATTTACCACAGTAGTAAACAATTTTTAAATTCTTAAACATTACAATAATGTCATATAAAGGGAAAATGCAGGGTAAGCAAATTAATAAAGGTGGGAAAAAGAATATATAAAGAAACATGAAAAGTATAGGGGGATTTGACGTTTTGACCAAGAAACGTCTAATAACGGGTCAGAACGTTTGGTGGGTATGCATTTGTATTTTAAACGACTTAATTTATATTGTGTTACATTTTTATATTATATTTTGATTTTCTGTTTATTACGTTCCGTAAATAAAAGATAACCACTCAAAAACCTGCACTTAGTGTAAATATTTTATATCCACCGTGTTATTCAAATTGTGTGTGTGTGTGTGGTGTGTATGTGCAGCAAGACTTAAAGTTGGACTGCTGGTCCTTTAGTTGATCTTAACAATTAGTGTGCGTGCTGGCTAATTTTTGGGCTTAACTGTCCTTTAGTGGTATAGTGAAAGGGTAGTTGTGCTGGTGGTTGACGAGGAGCCTTCAGTCTGCTACTTTTGAGCTAAACCGTGCTGACGGGTCTAAACTCTACCTCTTTAGTAGTTAACTAATTGGAAGGATTGGGGCTGACCAGCGTATCCAACGATAGGACTCGAGAAGAGCTAAAAAGAACGAACTCTTTGTTAAAAATATTAGTTAATTTGTGTACTACTTTTGTGTCGTACGTCGGGGCACAACCGATATATGACAGTTCAGAAATTTAAAAACCCGAAAAAAAAAGTATGTAAAACTACTAAATGATTGTGCTACAACTTACCCGGGTTACGGGATAAAATGTGAAATAAAAATGTGATATAAATGTAATTTTTTTTAATTAGGTGATTATTACTTAAAATTTATGCTATGAGAGAAGACAAAATTATTTATATTGTTATAATAACATTTTTTTGTAAAATAATTATTTTACGAGATATTAATATAAATATAAATAGTGTTACACTTGAACCCGTTCTACACTGTGTGCTTGGAGACACCCACAAATCATAAATCTGAATATCTGCTAAAATTTAAATATTCAATTATAAATATAAATAGTAAAATAATTAAGCTTTTATATTAATTTTGTATCGAATTATTTATTAAAAAAGAATGTTTAATTTTGAATATAAATAAACATATCATGCTTGACTTTTGTATAATTCCATTCATTTGGTAAAATCAAAAACACTCTTCCTTATTAATAAACTTTGAAAAACATTTTAATGATAAATCATGTACAAGATTAAATTTAAAATTTTTATCTGTATTTACTTAAAAACAATTGGTACTTCTTATATCATATATTATATGAGAATGAGTAAGTAAAAATTTTCTATGATAATCTATAGATAACTTTTATTAACGTACATCATATGTAAATGTGTTAATTAAATTTTATTTAAAGAAGAAGTCTTTTATTAAACGCATACTAATAAAACAATGTTTTTTTTTTTTAAATAGATTGTTGTCTCATCATGTATTAGATTATTCAAAATTTATCTGTTACAAATTGTATAAATTGTTACAAACAATGAGAACAATAGAAACCCGTTTCCTGACTTACTGAACACCTTGTATATAAACGAAATAAATTTACTATTAAAAATAACTCTTCGCGTTTAGTTTATATTATTAAGATTATATTGTCAGTCTTAAACTTTCATTACTGCCGCAATTATAATAAACATTGAAAATGGGTTTCTATTTTTATTTTGGAATATTACTTTATTTTGTGTGTGTAATTATCAAACATACGTTTTCAGCTGGAACGTCAAATGTCGAGGAAAAAGTATTTATAAATAATATTATTTTATTCTCTTACTTTAATTATTTAGTAGCTTATGTACCTTCTATAACATCTATTTAAACACCAAGAGTTACATAGAAATGATTACTAAGACTTCTATTGAAATGTTTTATTACAATAAAAATAAAAATGTTATGTAAACTTTGAGTTTTCCTTATAAATTTATTATTAATAGTTATTATATAAGTAACTGATCACATATCAATCTAAAAAATACAACTTTTTATTTTTCATAAAATTATCTATTTAATAATATAAATTCTAAACTTGCAATTTGAGCTAAAATAGTGTTTAAAATTTCAAATTTTTAAATTATAAACTTTTATAAAAATCAACTTTATAGGATCAAAAAAATAAGTTTGAATAAAAAATTTTTTGTTAGATTATGTTTGAAATATTAAAAATCAATAATAACTTGGTAAAAAAATTTTTTTTTATTAAATATTTTCATGTATAAATACTCACTATAATTAGTAATAATCTCAAAAAAGAGGTAATAGAAAAAATCTAATTTCAATTCTGTAATTAGATTTTTCTGTCATCAATTTTTGATACAATTAGTAATTAGTTAAAAACTATAGAATATAACTATACGGAATATACAAAAAACATAATAAATGATTTTAACAAAATTTTGAGATTTTTTTTATAAATTTACTGTTAAAAGTAATTATATAAATTTAATCAATTATATTAATATAAACGAAACTATTTTTTAATATTTTCTATTTATTATATTTATATTTGCCTAAAAGTCTAAAATTAAGGGATTTTTTCAATATTTGATGACTATTAGTTAGACTAGATTTAAATTAGTTCATTAAAATACGTATTGATCATTAAAATAAAAAAAAACGCACAGCATCAAAAGACCGATAACTTCTTAGTTTTGCATCGAAACTAAAAAAAAAAACAATAAAAGGTTGTTAAAAATCTACTCAATTTACTGTATTATAAATATTAACTATAATTGTAAAAATCCATTGCTAAATTTATGTGAAATACAAAATCATTTTTTTAGAAATAATTTATACAGTAACATTTTACCAAAAAATGTAGAATATTATAGACTGGAAGTAGAATACACAAATAGATTTAGAAAATTTATAGGATATAATATTTATAGAAAAACTATAGGATATAAATATACAGAATTTAACTGTGTGCGCTTTGCACGGCTTTAAGTATTTGAAACTTTTTTAGTAGATTTCTAGCAAACCTTAGATTTTGAATACTTCTATTTTATGCACTCGAGTTTACCAATATTTTATTATATTTGTATTCATTTTATATAATATATAATAATAAACAGATACTTGTTACAAACAAGTATCTATTTATTATTGTACCTATTATTGTCCGTTTTCCAAGAAATACTGTAATTCTTATTTAAAGTTTCGAAACATTTCTTTACTTTTGCTATTTCACCTATTAACGACTATTATAATTAAAAAAACTTTTTCAAATTCGTTAATTTTTTACTTGTATGCAAATAATTTTAAACTGCCGAATATTTTTTATATGTACCAATAGAAGTTTTTTAGCATAATTTATCAAATCTTTAAACATCTATTAAATAATTTAAATAACAATTCAAATATTTATACAACGACTATAGTTATATTCTATTAATTATATCCTAAATTAAAAATTATTTTAATATATTTATGTTTGCATTAGTAAACAATAAAAATTTATAAAGTACTGACAAAGCCAAACGCAAATAAACTTTTGAACATTTTTATCAATCAGTTCTTTAATATTTAGTTCTCATCTTATAAAAATGACGAATTTAAAAATGTAAATTATTTTTCATTCATTGTACTTATTAAGGATATACATGTTGATTATTGTTTTCTGTAGATTCAAGGTCTTACCAAAAAGGATATAGATTACATCAATCAAAATATTAAAAAAAAATTTGATGAGAATAATTTAAAAATATTTGTAGAATCTCATTATAGATTGGACAGTTCGGAAATAGATACAATTCTTAAACAAGGTATTAAATATTAAAAATATTTAACTCAAAAAGCAACAAAAAAAATTTCTAAAAAAATCGTGGATACGTATTTCGGAAACAATATTACCATTATCAATACTAAGTACAAACTGACACACCGACCTAAAAATCACTCTCTTATATGCCCCTAGTATCTTATCCCTAGTGACGTTATCACTAAGTAATATTATCAAACTTTGCCAGTTTACACAAGTTTAATAATTAATTTTTCATTGGGCCAAGGACTCAAATAATTAAATTGTTTTGTAACGTCACAAATTCGAAGGTGGACCGTTTATGATTTTTTTGTTATGTCTACTTATTTATTTTATCGCGCGAAAGAACCTTTTTCTGACACAGCGGTGTCAACCACTCATTATTTTACCGCTGACCGCTAGATAAGGCGATAAAAGAGATATATAATTAAAATCGAATTGTTTATCATATTGATCCCTTCCAAAAAGACTGGCCGTTATCGTTTTGAAATTGCCGTTAGATCGGTGTTGACTCTTCTCTATTCTTTCTTCTGTCATTGACCGTGCTAGGGTGCACACATTTGTTGTTTTATTGACATATTTTTCAATGATGGAGTAGAGCCGCCAACGGCAAACGGCCAGGTCTTTTCGGCGAAGCATCCAGACCATCGGATGGGTCTCTTCGGAGACCGGGTATCGTTTTCTTTTTTATATTATATTTATGTAATGAGCTATATTTTATTAATTATTTTATTTAATTTTATTTTATTGTAAATTAACTGAATTTTGTTTATGTGTGGAGAGCACGTGTTTCCCTTTTCTTCTAGCCAACGCTAAGGAGCGAGTGTCCAGACCGCTCCTGGTGTTCTTCATTAATTTCCGATTAACATTAACGGATGTGTTCCAATACCGTCCATGATGTTTGTAATATTATTCGTTTGTTTTGTTTAAATATTTTATTTTATTTGTATTGCCTTTATTTGTAGACATGGTTTTTGATGCATTCGCATTTTTGTCCATGTTTAACTTAATTTTCTTTTTTTAACAATTAAATTAAATTTCCTTATTAATTTCAACTGTAATATTTATTTTATTGCGCGAGTAACTTAATTACTCGCGTGTATTTCATTCCTATTCCTTAATCTAGACACGGGCTACGGTATGTTTTACATATCAACCACATACAACTTTGATTGTCTTAATTGTGTTCTATAAACCACGAGGCATTATAGTAATTTATACATATAACGACATATTAACTTAGATTGTACTTTTAATTAACTTAAAATTAAATTCCACCTATGGTCCGGTAATCATATCTGATAGGTGTGACACCTCGCCTAGGTGGTGGCGACCCTTGCTACTCTAGCTAGTCGTTATGCAAGTGGCAAACCACGTTGTTGTTACAGGCCAATATATAAAAAGCCCGCTTGCAGAGTGGCGACCCTAGCCAGGATAAGACATAAATGTCTTTACTTACTTTTTTTTCACAATAAACCTTTTCATTTAACGTAAAATAATTTAATTAGTACGTTATTTGATTTATGGTTTGGGGGGTATAAACATGACGCCAGGACATTGGACATGCCTTGGAAATGTTTTATTCTCTTATCATAGTNGGAAATGTTTTATTCTCTTATCGTAGTTACAATAATTGTACTAATTTTATTTATTATATTCAATTTTCATTTTTACGTCGTTATATTATAAATATATACTGTCTCATTAAATTTTCATTACGAGCTCATAACATAAGTGTACGATTTTGGTCCTTAGGACATGTTATTTGCCTCGCCTTTGTTTTTAGATTGAAGTTTGTAGCTGTACGGTCCTTTTTGTGTATTTGTATGTACTATTTTTTTGTGGTGGTGGTTCGAGTGACCTTGTAGCTGTCAGCGAGTTTTTTCCGAGTCACATGGTTATGCGTTACGCCGCTGGATTTAATCATTACTACAATACATGGAAGACGCCTGTATTATGTGTCCACATCGAAGACCTCATTGAAGTCTTAGATTTTAAGAATTAGATTAAGATATTTATTTAAGATATATATATTTAAATCTTTATTATTCTCTCATAGGGCATGTTCCCTTTGCAGGATTTTTTTTTTTTTTTTATATTTTCCCCAAAATCTCTCCTAGGTCAGTCACATTTTACTATGATAAGTCATATGAATTATTTTCATATGCAATTTTTTTTTAAACAAAGTTGTGCTTTTCTTAACTTTACTTGAATTCTTACTTTATTTCATGTTATTATACGGTTTAGTGCGAAGTCCATTCCGGCTTGCCGTTATAATTTAACTTAACTTGATTATTTTGTTTTACTTTTTGTTAGTGTGCGGTTTAGTGCGATGTCTATTCCGGCTTACCGTTATCACTTAACCTATATTTTAGTTATAACTGATTGGTATAGTGCGACGTCTATTCCGGCTTACCACAGTTTTTTTAACTTAAATTGATCGTTATCGATTTATTATATATTGTAATGTAAACTATTAACTTAATCTGTACAGCAAATATGAGTTTGTTTTATATTTCACTGTTCGGACAGTTTAACTTAAATTTTATTCAAGTACATTAGCATTTTAATTTTAAGCACAATCTTTTCTCTTGACCAACAAATTAAAGTCATCTATGTAAAATTACGCTGAGTAATTATCCGACTGTCTGTCGACTTATTTCAGTTTAATTTTGTTTTTTTTTCAATCATCATTTGATTTGACATGACTAGTCTTGATTTAATTTCTTAGTCACTTTTGAACAAGTAATGAACTGACCTATTTTTAATTTTATTATTTTATTTTGCTCATTTAACTTAATGTTAAATTTTATAAAATCAATATTCTTGCATTATGTATAAGCTCATACATAAACTGATTTTAATATTATAACGATACCCCTATGCTTCAGTCGTTGGACTGGCCAAGCCAATATAATTTTGTTGTTTTAACTTATATACTTTTTTGTATTTTTCTTTGGTGAAAAAATTGAACATTTGAATTTTATCACGGGTTCAGCTCAAAAATTTTTTTAAAAAAAAAAAAATATTTACAAGCTTAAATTTCCAGCTTGAAAGCTGATGAACATTTTGCCTGATAAATCCGAAGACTTTATTTAATCACATTGTTGTGATCACATTATTATTACCGACAGCATTATTTTGCCAGTACTCATACTGACATTTTATTTTATGTTATACTCATAGTGCGGTATATGAGGTAAAATTAACTTAAATTTCAAGTTCAATCAGATTATCTGATATTAATTAACTCACCAATATTAACGTCGGGATTTCACTTTATATTAATTTTATTTTTAAGTTTATTGAAAATTGTAATCATATTGAAGCTTACATAATTTTATTATTCAGCTGAATTTGATTGTTTTTTGTTATTGACATAATATTTTTTATTAATATTTAAACCGTCCGTAGTATTTTTCTATTTGCTACTAGTGCGATTAGTAGTTTAACTTACCTTAATTATTTTATTGTTTAACAGTACAATTAATTATTTTAATATCTAATCCGTTTGTGCGACAAACATTAACATACACGTCTGCCGAAAACCGGATTTCATTTTTATTGTTGTCTTGATTTTTTTGTCTTGTTGTTATACTTGATATTTGACAAAATTTCACGTCTTAGTGTTAAATTTTGTTATAAATTTCATTTTTACTTAAGCAGTCTAGCTATTGTGTTTGATTTTTTTTGTAATTCTGTTTAGAGTGTTTATACTCAAATTCTGTTTGTTTTTCGGTCCCATAGTGAGGATTAATCAAATTATTCATAATTTGAACTAACTAAACGCATCTGTTGTTTGTTTTTATTTTTTTTCTTTAGAAAATTTTCTTATTTTATTTTTTGACGGTTCGTTAAGTCTTACTGTTGATAATCGCTTATCTGTCATTCTACATTTTTCTTTTGATCTATGGCTGAAGGCGCTGGAAAAAGAAAAACCAAGTCACCTGATCGTTTTGGATTTGAAAGATCTAGTTTTAATATCGAGAAAATTTTATCTACAACACAGGATTTTTCATCAAGTTGTATCATGGCTGAAACAAAAGTACCATCCAATTCTGAACTTTATACATTCATTTTAGACATGCGAAAAGATATTAATAATCTTAATAATTCTCAAAGTAAACTGTCAGAGCAAATGGATATTTTATTGAAAGGCATTAGTGAACTAAAATCCAAATGTGAAGAGAATAACCGTCTTATAAGCACTAAAATCGAGTCTGTTAGTTTTGAATGCGACAAGCGGTCAGTATCTACTGATAATCGATTTACTGGACTATATCAAGTTCTAGCTGATACAAAGGACTCTGTTTCAAATACTGACACATGTATAGTAGAATTACAAAATCATCAATCAGCATCCGATATTGTTGTTACCGAATTACGTTCTCGAAATGAAGAACTTATTAACAAAGTTGAACACCTCTGTAATGAAATACAAGATATTCGCAAATTATCCGTACTTGACGTTCAAAAACAACCATCGAATCCGACCGTTGCTTTTACAACAATTGATCCTGTACTGACATCTACGAAAGTTCAACCACCACTCGTTCCATGCACGCCTGACATCAGTCGGTTATCTGTGTCTATGTTACCTGAAAAATTTCATCAAGTTGTTCCCGAATTTACCGGTTTTATTAATGAAGTACATCCTGAATTATTTTTAAATGAAGTTGACATATATTTTTCTAGTATTCAAGCTACTGAACAGCAAAAAATTAGTTGTGTTCAACGTCGTCTTGTTAAAGTCGCTCGAGTTTGGTTTGACGCTTTATTACCACCTCCTTCTACTTATAATGAATTTAAAGATTTATTTCGTCGGCAATTTTGGTCTGAAACTATACAAAATCGCGTTCATGATGAAATTTTACAACCATATCGTTATACATCCAGCTCTGGCTTATCAACTCATGCCATGCAGTGGATTACAAAAGCTCGTTTTTTAACACCACCTATACCTGCTGAACGTTTAGTCCATGTCATATGTCAACATTACAATGATCATATTTGTACTGCTTTAATCGGTCGTAGTCCAAAAACTACATCTGAACTACTTTCTGTATTGTCTGAGATAGAAAACACACAATCGTTTCACTTGAATTCAAATAATACGAATGACTCTCATTCACCATCGTTGAACAATAATAGTCGTGAACGAAATCAAAATTCTCATAGTAATAATCGCAGAGGATATAATCAAAGAAACTATCAAAATCGAAACTTCAATAATCGTTCAAATCAACCAACTACATCTTTTTCGGGAAACGAAAGAGAGAACGACCAGTAATTTTGACGGCTAGTCGTTCTCTCCACCCCATCGTCGATACAATTTCCACTTCGAATGGGGATTCTTCTTTTTCTTCTATTTCCAATAATCAGTCTCCACAGATTGACATAAAATTATTTAATACAAATTATACAGTACTGTTAGATTCTGGTGCTACATGTTCTGCTATATCTGAAGAAGTTTTTATAACTCTTAGTCGTAAAGTTACCGACGCTAAATTATTACCTATATTACCCATTACTGGAGTTACCGTTTCAACAGCTGTTAATGGAAAGAACAAGAAGGTCCACAATCAAGTTTTATTGTCTTTTGCTATTAAAAATTATCTCTTTGATTGTATTTGTCTTGTTGTCCCCCAATTGTCTGTACCTATTATCTTCGGCGAAGATTTTTTGTGCAAATATTCTGTTGTTTTAGATTATCATCATCATATAATTAAATTCATGTCATTGGACATTGAATTACCATTTAAATCTTCTGTTTTACTCAATAAGAATAAGTCTAATTTGTCTTCAATCAAATTACATGTTTTACCGTCTTCTGTATATTTTTCTGAGTCTGAACAAATTGACTCTGCAATTCAGACAATGTCTCATTTTACACCATCTAATAAAAAGTCCACAGTTTCTATTTTCTCAATGTCATCATCAAATACACTTAGTAATGAAGAAATTCTCAAAGAAGTTGATTCTGTTCAAAATATAAATTCATCTCAACGTTTAAAATTATTTAACATACTGTGTAAATATCGTTATGTTTTTCATGACCGACCTGGTTTGAATATTTTATATACATGCAAATTTGATGTCATCAAAGACGAACCATTTAAAGTCAAACCATATCCAATACCCTTTTCACAACGTCCCGCCGTTGAGAAAGAACTCGAACGTATGTTGGAATGGGGGGTCATAGAACGAAGCTCATCACCGTATGCCAACCCTATTATCTGCGTAAAGAAACCAGATGGATCTGTTCGATTATGTTTGGATGCCCGTCGTATAAATAAACTTATCATACCAATGCGTGATTCATCACCACCGATTGAAGAAATACTCGCACGATTTTATGGAAAAAAGTTTTTCTCTTCGATTGATTTCTCCTCAGGATATTGGCAAGTTGGACTTCATCCATCCGTTCGCAAATATGTCTCCTTTGTATATAATGGACGAACGTATTCTTTCACTAGAGTCCCATTTGGTTTGAATATTTCAAATACCGCTTTTGGTAAAGCTTTAGAAGCTACGTTAGGATGTGGTTCTTTTGATACATTTGAAGGAAGTTCTAGTGACATTCAGTCATATGTGGACGATGTACTAGTCTCTACTGCTTCTTTTGAAGACCACCTGGAAAGATTGGACGAACTTTTTAATAAAATACATGAATCTGGCATGACCTTAAAGTTATCAAAATGTAATTTTTTCAAAAACGAGATTAAGTTTTTAGGTCACATTATTACACCTCAGGGTATGACCATGGATAATTCTAAGTTAGAAGCTGTAAAAGACTACCCTATACCTCGTAATAAAAAGGAATTACAATCGTTTATTGGATTTTGTAATTTTTATCGAAAGTTCCTTGACCATCACGCCTCTTTAATGCGTCCGTTAACTGAGCTAATATCTGCACCATCATGGAAATTCACTGAAGAACACCGGAAACAATTTGAACTTATAAAATCGTCATTTGTCAATGTCGTCTTAGTACATCCAGATTTTAATTCTGAGTTCTATATTCAAACTGACGCATCCAAACTCGGTTTAGGTGTTGAACTGTTTCAAACAGACACATTTGGTAATCGGAATACCATTGCATTTGCAAGTCGTGTTTTAAACTCTGCAGAACAGAATTATTCTATCACGGAAATGGAATTACTGTCAATAGTTTTTGCTTGTACAAAATTTCGAATTTTTTTGCTAGGACATCATGTAAATGTCATAACAGATCATCAAGCTCTAGTATTTTTGTTTAGATGTAGACTTCGCAATGCTCGTTTAACCCGTTGGACTCTTTTATTACAAGAATTCGATTTACACATTCAATATTGTCCAGGAAATATGAATATTGTAGATGCTCTATCACGTAATCCTATTGGTAGGGATGATAGGATTGTAGAACCTATGCCCCGTCTTATGACTCTAAAAATTCAAGTGCCACCTCAACTTCCTGACAATATTACAAATATGTTACACTCCATTGGAATTGACCAAAGAGCTGATTCTAAATTGTTAAACGTTATAAATAAATTATCGATGACACCAGTTCCAGTTATATTGTCTAAATTTTATATTATTTATAATGATGTTTTGTTTCGCCGTCGATCTCATTCGAGTGACGATTGGTTAATTTGTTTACCATCTAAATGTGTTTTGTCTACTGTTTTATCTATCCATGAGATGTACGGTCACGTCGGATCAAAGAAATGTATAAGTGCCCTCAAAGAATTCTGTATTTTTTCAAATATGGACCGTAAAGTCCGTCATATATTGTCTTCGTGTGATATATGTCAACGTACTAAACATCAAACTAAAAGAAATGAAGGTCTTATGCAAAGTATAATTGCCGAGTTTCCTCTTCAACGTGTTCTTGTCGATTTATACGGTCCTCTACCTATTGGTTGGAATGGCGTATCTTACATATTTGTTGTTCTGGATAATTTTACACGTTTTGTTCGACTATATCCTTTGAAGAAAGCTACCGCATTAGCTATGATCAATCGATTGACTAATGATTACATTGCCACTTATGGAAAGCCGCAGGTTGTAGTGTCAGATCACGCAAAACAATTTGGCAGCCGAATTTGGCAATCACGTTTGATTGAGTTAGGCATTTCACCAACCCACACAAGTGTGTACCATCCACAATCGAATCCATCAGAAAGAGTTATGCGTGAGTTGGGTAGATTTTTTAGAACATATTGTCATGAATATCACTCTAATTGGCCACGATATGTCCCCTATATTGAATGGGTAATTAACAATACTCTTCACGAAGCTACTGGATTTACACCAAACGAATTGTTTTGCCGTGATATAAAATCATCTCCTATCAAGAAAATAATACAGTTTCCTCCAGGTTCAGACTTATCCAAAGAACAGAAATATATAATGGCCCGTGAAATGCAACTTTCCAAATCAAATCAACGAAAACTGCGTCACGATCGTGGTGGCCCTGCTATTTCCTTTGAAATAGGAGATTTAGTTCTCGTTCGTTCTCATAAACTTAGTTCTAGTGTAGACCGAATGATCAGCAAATTTTTTTTATTGTACGAAGGACCATTTGTAGTAACTGATGTTAAACATCAAAATGCATATGTTGTGAACGATCCAGATACAGGAAAGCTTCGAGGTACATTTAATGTGATATTTCTCAAAAAGTACTTGTCTCCAATGTCTACGTCTAGTCTATAAAATTGATTCTATTTTTAAATTAAAAATTTTTTTTTATTCAATTCTTAATAATAATTTTATATGATTTCATATTCTCATAATGTATATTTGATTGATTTATTTTCAATTTATTTTGTTTTATTCTCTTTATTCTATTTTAATTTTGTTTTTCTTGTTTTGCTTGAAGGTTGAGGTCCACTTTGATTGTTTGTTTTCTCATATTGAGAAGATTTGTCACGTTGTTTCAAACCTTCTCAAGGGGGGTTTCTGTAACGTCACAAATTCGAAGGTGGACCGTTTATGATTTTTTTGTTATGTCTACTTATTTATTTTATCGCGCGAAAGAACCTTTTTCTGACACAGCGGTGTCAACCACTCATTATTTTACCGCTGACCGCTAGATAAGGCGATAAAAGAGAAATATAATTAAAATCGAATTGTTATCGTATTGATCCCTTCCAAAAAGACTGGCCGTTATCGTTTTGAAATTGCCGTTAGATCGGTGTTGACTCTTCTCTATTCTTTCTTCTGTCATTGACCGTGCTAGGGTGCACACATTTGTTGTTTTATTGACATATTTTTCAATGATGGAGTAGAGCCGCCAACGGCAAACGGCCAGGTCTTTTCGGCGAAGCATCCAGACCATCGGATGGGTCTCTTCGGAGACCGGGTATCGTTTTCTTTTTTATATTATATTTATGTAATGAGCTATATTTTATTAATTATTTTATTTAATTTTATTTTATTGTAAATTAACTTAATTTTGTTTATGTGTGGAGAGCACGTGTTTCCCTTTTCTTTTAGCCAACGCTAAGGAGCGAGTGTCCAGACCGCTCCTGGTGTTCTTCATTAATCTCCGATTAACATTAACGGATGTGTTCCAATACCGTCCATGATGTTTGTAATATTATTCGTTTGTTTTGTTTAAATATTTTATTTTATTTGTATTGCCTTTATTTGTAGACATGGTTTTTGATGCATTCGCATTTTTGTCCATGTTTAACTTAATTTTCTTTTTTTAACAATTAAATTAAATTTCCTTATTAATTTCAACTGTAATATTTATTTTATTGCGCGAGTAACTTAATTACTCGCGTGTATTTCATTCCTATTCCTTAATCTAGACACGGGCTACGGTATGTTTTACATATCAACCACATACAACTTTGATTGTCTTAATTGTGTTCTATAAACCACGAGGCATTATAGTAATTTATACATATAACGACATATTAACTTAGATTGTACTTTTAATTAACTTAAAATTAAATTCCACCTATGGTCCGGTAATCATATCTGATAGGTGTGACACCTCGCCTAGGTGGTGGCGACCCTTGCTACTCTAGCTAGTCGTTATGCAAGTGGCAAACCACGTTGTTGTTACACGCCAATATATAAAAAGCCCACTTGCAACATAACTAATACTAATTAGTAATTAGTAATTATTTACAGTAATTACTAATTACTGTAAATAATTAGTAAATATGTAATGTGTATGCGATTTGTAATTGTAGCACCCCCAAAATTTGAACTCTAGTTGTGCCACTGATAGTGACATCGACTAAATGATTCATCTCAACAGAATATCTATCTTATCACAATAATTAAAGGTAAGTAAAAACATTTATTTATATAATAAATCTATAATAAACCCTTCTTCAAAGGATTTTTAGTTATAAGCAATTAGAGTGACGTAGGTTGTAGAAAACCTAAATAGTAATCTTTCGTCGATATTTCATCTTATTCATATATATCAGACGCGTTTATAAAGACATACAAACCCTAGATCCTTTTCTATTTCATTCTATTATAGTCATTGTTCAATACCTCTAGCCACTCACACTTTCTTTACACTATACTACCATCATAACCATTATTTTCTTTTCCTCTCCATTATACTACCCGCCGCTTCCTTTCTTCTATTCGTCATTCTTCTTTCTTTTTTGTTTATTACAGACTAATGAAAGTTCATAAAATATTAANGTCAAAGTTACATTATAATTACAGACTAATGAAAGTTCATAAAATATTAAAATTTATTTTTTCTAAAAATGTGTCATTTATTTTAGAACCTTATCCTTATTATATTTCATTTATTTAGTAAATAAATCGAAAGCAGATAGTTTAAATAATAAAATACTATGTAAAAAATAAATGCATTAATATTAATATTTCTTTAATGAAAAGAAATATCGATGATCCAACAACATTAAGGAATAAAGAGGTATATGGGGTTTTGAAATAAGAAGACGTCGTACAGTCTCTCTAGTGTTTTTATTAGATTTTACATTAAATTTTATTTTAAATACTAATACTAGTTTATATAAAAAAATAAAATTTGGAAAAAATTCATTTTCCTCATAGTATTTGAAGTGGTTATACATCTTTCTTTACTAGTACACCAGTATATTAGTAGTTATGTCTAAAATAAAATACATAGTGTCAGCGGTTGCGTTCATTCTATTCGAGCAGTATAAACAACATATTTGTATTGACGGTTGTTATCGTATTTTATTATGATATTAAAAAAAAAAATAACACCCACACACAGGTCTGTGTCACACGTCGTTTATACAAATCGTTAAACACTATAAACGATATAGCTCGACGGTGGGTCCTAATAGTTTATACTAGACATGATGTATTCGTCTGTACAAATCTAGTTGCACCCCGAAGACATCAAATTGATGTAACGGGATAAGTCCATCGGCTAAACATGAGTTATACATTTGGTTGCGGCTACTGCTGCTGCTGTTCTAATGCGAATACAGGAGATGCAGTAACGGTGGCGGCGGCGGCAGCTACAGCAGTGTTGTAATAGGCCTTACACACATAAACAATCTAGTCTTCTGTTTTCTTCTTATTCACTTCTCAACACATATAGAAATTCTTTTACAACACAATATCTTTTCACATAACATATAAAACACAATAAACACCGTCTATCCTCTAAAACACTACTCTCACGATCACGCCACAAACATCCGCTCCTTCAAAACACTTACAAAAACCCTGATCAATAACGTATCATAAAAATGTAAAACCCAATAAGAGCTGGACGATTATCATACACATCTGTGGAAGGGGATCCGGGGAATACATTAAGAATATCCCTGGGCACATAGTCCTCGTCCTGTTCCAATCCAACCGACATACAAACACGTCGCGATCATCGTCCGGCTCTCTTTCGCCTTTTAAATCAATTTTGTATTTTTTTTAGTTTTGTTTGTTTTTCTTATACTATTATTGTATTATGTGTTTTTGATAATAAAATAATCGAAGATATTTTTTTTATACAAATTGGTTATTATAATTCATACTTTCTTCATTACTCCACGAGTAAATTATTGCATCAGTGAGGATTATATAATTAAGGTAAGAACATTTCAATTTATTGTGCACGTACTTAAGATAGCAAGTGACCCTCGAACAACACACCCCGAGAAAAGGGATAATTCTTATTTTGCGATACTCCTATAATATTCCCTTCCATCAATATCATATCCCTCTCTTATTTTTGTTTTACAACAAAGTGGCGCCCAACTATAAGCTTAGTTTTTTTTTTAAACTAAGGGTCTTCTTAACTATTTCACAATTTCATAAAATATCTAACAATAGTAACACATTACACTTTTACAAAATACAGGCAAGTGAGAACAAAATTTTTAGTGCATAGAGAGACGTATGAAAGCAAAAATCGATTGAAACAGCCCAAAGAGATAAAGTTAAAAGATAAAAAAAATAAATTAGATAATTTGAAAAAAGAAAAAAAAATTAATAATAATAATAATAAGAGATAGAATTAAAATAAAAAAAAAGAATAATAATAAAGGATTAAGTAGAGAATGTGACAATAAAAAAAAAAATAAAAGAGAGAGGTTCTCAAATATAAAAATAAACATACCGAAATAATTTTCAGTGTAATTAACATATTGCACACTAAAATTATTTTAACTCAATTATTATAAAAAAAATTTTTTTGTAATTATAAAAGGAATATAATTTCATAAATAATGGAAAACAACTCTAATATTAAAGAAACAGACATATTTGAGTTAGAAGGTGAAACTGAAGAACAAATAAAAGCTGTAGAGTATATAAAAAGACTTAGGAGAGCTGAGTTAATAATTTTTTTAAAAGTAATTAGAAACTAAATCAACATTAAAAAAAAAAAAGAAAGTTTTAAAATATACATAGCGATTATATTGGAAAAGAGTTTTATACTAGAAAATTTTTTTAATTGTAAATAAATATATAACACAAAAATGTATGGAAATTTATTCTATAATCCACCAATCTTTTCGGGCGGTAGAAATGAGAGAATAGATGTATTTTTAAAATCATTCAATAATTTATTGTGCACGTACTTAAGATAGCAAGTGACCCTCGAACAACACACCCCGAGAAAAGGGATAATTCTTATTTTGCGATACTCCTATAATATTCCCTTCCATCCTACATTATCCTTTTCTTTTATACTATTATTTTTGTTTTACAACAGCAGCAACAACGGTTGCATTGTAGTTATATTTTAACGTAAAAAGTATTTGTCATAGTACACACACACAGGGTCAATGCTGTAAACAACAAACGACCTTGTAGTAATGCTGTGAGATATTGCGCCTACGCATTATGCACGTGTTTGATGGTTTTTTTATCAAACACAACGACTCTCGGAAGGTCTGGAATGTGTAGTGGAACCACAAAGATAGAGTATTTATCATTTACAAAATATCCACTTAATCTGCAACGTCAGCGTCAGGGATGAATTGACATGGTGGTATATAGGGTTGTGACATATCAAACGTGTGGACTCAACACGTAATATACGCACGTTCAATGATTACCGCGTACCTACCCTGGAAAATTAATTATATTTTTTTTTCGCATAATAATCGATTTATTACATAAAATCATGCGGCAAGTTGTGTTAATTTACGTCGGGTTTCATCCCCGCCCCACCATTAGGTTAATTTACATGGGGTTTCATCCTCTCCCACCCCTCACCCACCAGATCACTCTAAAATTACCCTACTCATACATTTTTCCAAAAGTTATATAAAATATAAATTAAATAATATAAAATATAAAAACTGGGATTTTTTTAAGGAAATTGTACGTTTTTCTTTAACTTTGATGTCTGTTTTCACCACGAAGACAAGTCGAGGGGTCAAATTTTTTTTTTCAAATTAAAGTATATTATATTAGCTTTAATTTAAGATATATATAAATGTATCAGTCTTTCCGGAACATTTACAAAAGTTAAGTTGAAATGTAAATTTTTTGTAAAAAAGTTACCATTTTGAAACCCTTCCTGTGGCCTTGTAAAGGGTCAAATGTTAACAAAAATATATAAAATGATAAGTGAATACCTAAGGTATCTATAAAAAAAAATTATATTGACTCGGTTATTTTTAAAAAAGTTATGGCAATTTTAAGTAAAAAAAATTAAAAAAATATCGAATTTTAGCTTCGATGCGAAGCTGAGAAGGTATTGGTTTTACTAAGATGTGTTTTTTTTTTTGTGTCTGTTACCACTTTTTCTCAGCTCTCACCGAACCGATTTCTTTCAATGATACGTCAAAAGATCACAAATCGTATCTAGTCGAAGACATTACCCTTAAAAATTGAAAAAAATTCCCTCGTTCCCCGTAAAAGGGGGAAACCTCCAAAAAAATTACAAATTTAAAAATCGCTAATTTTCGAAATTTTTTCAATTTTTTTTACTTAAAAGTGCCATAACTTTTTCAAAAATAAACATATCAATATAATTCTTTTTTATATAGATGCATAATATCATTACCTTTCATGTGGTATATTTTTTTCATAAATTTAACCCTTAACCTGTCCACAAGGGGGGATTTAAAATGACAACTTTTTCACAAAAAATTAATTTTTTTAACTTAAATTTTGAAAATGTTCCGGAAGGTCTGACACTTTTATATATATCTTAAATTAAAGCTAATGTAATATACTTTATCATGAAAAAAAAAAATTTCGGACTTTATCTTATCTTCATGGTGAAAATGGCTACCGAATGCTATTTTTGTGTGAAAATTTTCGATTTTGTATTTTCCATTTTTAACTTTATTATGCTATAACTTTTTGAAAAATGTATGAATCATTACAATTTTTTTATGAGAAGTAGTATTTATATAGATCTTTCATTCGACATACTGTTTTTTTAAATCGGACCATTTCCCTAAATACAGGGGGGATTCAAAACATAAAAATGCATATAGAAAGTAGAACTTTTTCAACGTAACTTTTGAAAGTGTTCCGGAAGGTCTGACACTTTTATATATATCTTAAATTAAAGCTAATGTAATATACTTTATAATGGTAAAAAAAAATTTCGGACTTTATTTTATCTTCATGGTGAAAACAGACATTAAACTTAATAAAAAAAATACGATTTTTGTAAAAAAATTCTTTTTTATATTTTTAACTTTATAATGCTATAACTTCTCGAAAGATGTATGGATCAATATAATTCTTTTTTTTGTAGATGCATGATGTCTTTACCTATCATTTGGTATATTTTTTTTATAAATCTGACTTTTTACCTGCCTACAGGGGGGGATTCAAAATGACAACTTTTTCACAAAAAATTGACTTTTTCAACTTAAATTTTGAAAGTGTTCCGGAAAGTCTGACACTTTTTTATATATATTAAATTAAAGCTAATGTAATCTACTTTATAATGTAAAAAACAAATTTCGGACTTTATTTTATCTTCATGGTGAAAACAGACATTAAACTTAATAAAAAAAATACGATTTTTGTAAAAAAATTCTTTTTTATATTTTTAACTTTATAATGCTATAACTTTTTGAAAGATGTATGGATCAATATAATTCTTTTTTTTGTAGATGCATGATGTCTTTACCTATCATTTGGTATATTTTTTTTATAAATCTGACTTTTTACCTGCCTACAGGGGGGGATTCAAAATGACAACTTTTTCACAAAAAATTTACTTTTTCAACTTAAATTTTGAAAGTGTTCCGGAAAGTCTGACACTTTTTTATATATATTAAATTAAAGCTAATGTAATCTACTTTATTATGTAAAAAAAAAATTTCGGACTTTATTTTGTCTTCACGGTGAAAATGGCTACCAAATGCTATTATTGTGTGAAAATTCTCAATTTTATTTTTTACATTTTTAACTTTATAATGCTATAACTTATTGAAAAGTGTATTGATCAATATAATTTTTTTATGGGAAATAATATTTTTTAATAATCCCTTTTTCATTCGACATACTTTATCTTAATCAAGATATTAATAAGGAACTAGCAGTTCATGTAGCTTTTGGAATAATACACCAATTTTTTAAAATTAAACACTATCTAAAGATTTGCATCGAAGCGTTTTATTTTGATAGTGATTTTAATCACTCTCAGATATCATTATACTTGATCCAACTATGCCACGTCACCACTGTGCCACGACCCCCCTGTGCATGGTTTTTTTTTTAAATTAAAATTGCCATAACTTTTTAAAAAATGACCAAATCAATATAAAATATTGTTTTTATATATGATTTTTTTTTATTCTCTCCTTTGTATTATTGTCTGAAATAACTAAACAATTTGAATACAATGTTACTAAAATTTGAAAAAAATAGAATTCTTTGTTATATTTTTTTTTTACGACCGGCTTAGTTGTAGGCTGCCTTGGATCTATCATTAGGTATTGTTACAGGGCGGTCCACGCCCCCGTTTCGCCGCGCTACAGTGTCGGTGTGATCAGGCTCTACGTGGCTACGAAATGTCGACACGAACGCAGTTTCCCTAGCTCGGGGAATCGGTCGTGTCCTCAGGTTGCGGATAGAGGAACGACCTGCAGATATGCAGGTTGGCCCCGAAATAAGCAGTCCATTAATTTGAACTGATGAATAAGCGGTTGCGGACAGCGAGACGCCCAAACGCTTGTTAATCCTGTAGATATACAGGATAGCCGTGAAATAAAGCTTAATGGACGAATAAGCGGTAGCGTTTGGGTGTAAACAGAGTTAAACGGCAACGCAACCAGTGAAGTTAGCCGCTCACTGGCCGGAGGAACTGGCTATGAGGACAGCCCCCTCAAATCATATTTTATTTTATGAAATGGCATCGGACGGAGTAAAGTTTACTGCATCAGGGGAATTGGATGCCCCAGTGCCGGCGGTTCGTGGGGGGCGTACCCAGCAGGTGCAAGGTCTGACAATTTTATATATATCTTAAATTAATGCTAATGTAATATACTTTATAATGGTAAAAAAAAATTTCGGAATTTCTTTTATCTTCATGATGAAAAAAGACATTAAACTTAATAAAAAAAATACAATTTTTGTATAAAATTCTTTTTTATATTTTTAACTTTTTAATGTTATAACTTTTTGAAAGATGTATGGATCAATATAACTCTTTTTTTTATAGATGAATGATGTCTTTACTTATCATTTGGTATATTTTTTTATAAATCTGACTGTTTACGAGCCTATTCAAAATGGCAACTTTTTCACAAAAACTTGACTTTTTCAACTTAAATTTTGATAGTGTTCCGGAAAGTCTGACACTTTTATATATATTTTAAATTAAAGCTAATGTAATGTACTTTATCATGGAAAAAAAAAAATTTCGGACTTTATTTTATCTTCATGGTGAAAACAGACATTAAACTTAATAAAAAAAATACGATTTTTGTAAAAAAATTCTTTTTTATATTTTTAACTTTATAATGCTATAACTTCTCGAAAGATGTATGGATCAATATAATTCTTTTTTTTGTAGATGCATGATGTCTTTACCTATCATTTGGTATATTTTTTTTATAAATCTGACTTTTTACCTGCCTACAGGGGGGGATTCAAAATGACAACTTTTTCACAAAAAATTGACTTTTTCAACTTAAATTTTGAAAGTGTTCCGGAAAGTCTGACACTTTTATATATATCTTAAATTAAAGCTAATGTAATATACTTTATCATGGAAAAAAAAAATTTCGGACTTTATTTTATCTTCAAGGTGAAAATGGCTACCAAATGCTATTATTGTGTGAAAATTCTCAATTTTATTTTTTACATTTTTAACTTTATAATGCTATAACTTATTGAAAAGTGTATTGATCAGTACAATTTTTTCATGAGGAGTAGTATTTATATACATCTTTCATTTGACATACTTTATCTTAAACAGGATATTAATAAGGAACTAGCAGTTTATGAAGCTTTTGGAATAATCTACCAATTTTTTAAAATTAAACACTATCTAAAGATTTGCATCAAAGCGTTTTTTTTTATAGTGATTTTAATCACTCTCAGATATCATTATACTTGATACAACTATGTCATGTCACCACTGTGCCGCGACCCCCTGTGCTGGGTTTTTTTATAATAAATATTTATATACCCCTTTAATCTGACACACTATTCTGTAAATCGGATCATACCCCTTTAAGAAGGTGGATCAAAACTTTAAACATGCTTATTGTTACTAGGATATTTTCAATTTAATTTTTGAAAGTATTCCAGAAATACTGACATTTTTATATATATCTTAAATTAAAGCTAATGTAATATACTATAAATTGAAAAAATAAATTTGACTATTCGACTTTATAATGCTATAACTTATAGAAAAGTGTATGGATCAACACAATTTTTTTATGGGAAATAATATTTTTTAATAATCCCTTTTTCATTTGGCATACATTATCTTAATCAAGATATTAATAAAGAACTAGCAGATCATGTAGCTTTTGGAATAATACACCAATTTTTTAAAATTAAACACTATTTAAAGATTTGCATCGAAGCGTTTTTTTTTTTTAGTGATTTTAATCACTGCCAGATATCATTATACTTGATCTAACTATGCTATGTACCACTGTGCCGCTAACTCCCTGTGCTGGGTTTTTTTTTTTTATAATACAAATAATTTTCCCTACCACTTCCTAAAGTGATCCTAAAGAAAATTGAAGCAAACTGTTATAATTTATAATTTATGACATATTAACTCAAATTAAATCATTGGTTAAAAATTAAATACCAACTATGGTCCGATAATCATAACTAATTACTGGATATATCATGTGAGACACCTCGTCTAGATGACGGCAATCCTTGCTAACACATCTGGTCGTTTTTCAAGCACCAAACCACGTTGTGTTGCAGGACGAGAAAAAGCCTACTTACAATCATAAGATATTAATTACAATTTTGTTATAACATTATTCAAACATTCTTTTATTTTTTAATTATTTTTTACATTATTACGATATTACTATTTTAATATTTTAATGTT
>NW_026099575.1:38214316-38215281 GCF_025091365.1 Daktulosphaira vitifoliae | reverse complement strand
ATTTAAGAATGTGTTTTGCTATAAGAAAACTTGAACAGTAGTTATTATTATATATTGACTACAAAAAATACTGATTTATTAATCACTATACGAATAAAGGTCAAGCTTATTAACTCGTATATTAACAATTGATGTAATTGATGGAAACAACGCTGTCGCCGCCGCGTTGGGCCATCTGCTGTATTAATCTCAAGTGCTATAGTGTAATCATCAATACAGCCATCTGGCACACAATGTTTCGAACTAATTTTTTTTTTTTTTACAAATTAGGTAAAATTAACATTTTACGTACAGACTTTATCTAAATATATGCATGTCGCATATCAAAATAACGGATTTGACGTTTAAAATTCATACTTTTCACCGTAACCGTATAGCTTACCTGGAAAATGCATTTTTATTTTTCGTCAAAAAACCGATATTACGTATATACAGGGTGATTTTTTTATCATAACCCACTCAATTACTTACAGAATAATAAAAATAAAAATTTTTTTTTTTATTATTATCTTTAGTTACACATTATTCTTGAATTATTAACTATGTAATACTTTTTAAGTTCATCCCTTATGCCTGGTAAGGGTGTCAACTTTGTTTTTTTAAATGGTAACACATATTTTGAATTTAATAAAATGTTTGAGTTTTTAATTTAATAACAAATGGCATTTGAATTTTTAATATAACTCAATTCGTTTATTAGATATAAACATTTAAAGTTTCAATTTTTTGAGTTAATATATAGGTATAATACACAAGGTATTACAAATACAGGTAGCTAATTGATTTTTTATGATATTGCTATCACATTCACGGATTCTTTATTATCAATTATGACTATCAATAGATATACTTTCTGTATTATCAGTTAGTGTATTTATAAACTCACAACAATGTACTTTACTACCATTTATAATAACAATGCTGTGTACCTGCTAATATTGATGTCATAAAAAACCAATTAGCTA
>NW_026099575.1:38192411-38212935 GCF_025091365.1 Daktulosphaira vitifoliae | reverse complement strand
GGGGGGGGGTAAATCCAACGTAAACTAACCTAATGCAATGTGTTTTGTACGAGGCAGTTAGACCGTAGGACGGCTAGTTGTGCATCACACTAGAATGCCGTTTTACCATACGCCTGTTTAAATCGCTATTATTGAAGCGTGAGTGGGTCACCTAGGGTATGACGGCTAACGGTATATCCAATAAATAACGAGAATAGACAATAATTAAATAATAAATAACTATATATATTAGAAATTCTTCAGAGAGTATTTTAAATTTAAGGGTTAGCGGGAGGCNAGAGAGTATTTTAAATTTAAGGGTTAGCGGGAGGCCCTTAAATACTAAGGCCGGCGAAGCGACATAAAACAAAATAGTTAACCTCATTATTACAAATAATAAATAACATTAAAAAATAATATAAAACTCAGCTGAACAGATGAAGTTGTTGATGGTGATAAGTGGACTGTATGAGATCTTGTGGTAATGGTGTCGAACATCTGAGTATGCCGAGTCAGAGTGTAGATCTAGGCACGTAATGGCAGATGAGAACAGACGGTGGAAAAGCGACTACGGCAATGAAGATATGTCACACGATATAATATAATCAACGATGTTTGTAACAACTGGTCTACTAGATTTTTGCTAAAGGCGTTCTTTACCAAACACAATAAAACTAAACTAATGTAATGGTGGGGGTTGGGTGAGGATGAAACCCTATAAGTATTATTAATTGTTATAATTGTAATTACTTGTCTTCTACTAGTGATTTAAGTATAAAATATGTATTTAAGTATGTTGTTATTTATTAGATAGTAGAGTTAAACAAATTGCTGAGCTTGTTAAAATCGTTTCGATGCATTCATATTCAAATCCTCAAGTAAGTAAATTTTTTGATATAGACGTATTGACGACTTATCATCTATATGTAAATGAGACCAAAAGTTAATAAAAAAAAATATTTTGATGTAAAAAGTTATCGTTTATTGTGTTTTATTAAGTTATTAAAATAATTATTATAATTATAATTTTAATAATTATAAAAATGATTATTTTTGCAGCTTTTAATGTAGCACTTTCCAAGATAAATGTTTTAATTAACAATGGCTTACAATTAAACAACGAAAATCAAATTTTTTTTTTTTATGATAAATCCCTATTTATATTTTTTATATACATTGACCATAGAGTTAATAAAATATGTAACTTAATAATTAATAAATCGAGAAATATATAAAGTTAAAAATGCCTTAAATAATCTTCTTATTATAATTATTATTTTAAAGGTAATCGAGTGGCTAATATTAAAAGAATCACAAATGTATCCATAAATATTACAATACTAGATTATTAAATATTAATTTCATACTAAATTTAATTACTATAATAACTATTTATTCATGTATTATATTCATAAATCATATGACTTGGTGATTTTAATCATTGTCAAATATCTTCTATACTTAATCCAACTATGTCACGTCCTCACTGTGCTGTTTTTTTTACATTAATACTAAGAAATATTGAATTATTTTCCATGTGTAAATTTCTGATTTCCTATAAAATCTATCTGTGTTTCGACCTTAGGTCTTGTTCAGTAGATCGGCGACCCTGATTTTTTTATTTTGTCACCACCATGTAAGACACAACATATTATCCATTACAACATAGAAGAATAAAAAAAGAATTCATAATTTAATAAAAATATAAATAATCTTAATTATTATTTCAATTAATTAATTGGTTCATTATAATTGAATCATTCTGTATAATAAAGGTGATTTGTATTATAGGTGAAAAGACTTACTGTAAATCAAGTACAACGGTGTATAGAAATATATATAAACTATGATACTGATAAAGACGGATATTTACATAAAGATAATTTAAATTATGTACTAAATAAAATTGCGATTAAAGAAATTACTAACGTTAATAAAAGTCATTTCCATGATTTTTTGAACAGTACAGTAAAATAAATTTTATAATTCTAAACTATTGTACTAACTTAAATATTTTTTTTAGATGTAACTCATGAAATATTTATATTGGCCTTTTTAAGAAAACTTCTGTTATAACAATCCAACAAATATAAGATATAACAAACAATAAAAAAAAAATTATCAAATCATTAATTATCATCAAAAAATCATTAAGTTTAAATGTATTTGTTAAAAATTATTATTTTATTTTAAGTATATAAACTAATTTTTTTAACCTGCTCGATAGTCCACTTTTAAATAAAGAATTAATACGTTAAACTTATGTTTAATTTTAAATTTAATGACTATAATAAATATATATAAATGTTTATATTCATAAATCATAAGATTTGTTATTTGGATATAAATAAGGAAATATGTGTTTTTGTTGCTTTTGAAATAATTCAATAACTGTTTCTAAAAATTAATCAGGTTATTTATAAGGAAATAGCAGATCATGTAGCTTTTGGAATAATCCACCAATTTTTTAAAACACTATCTAAAGATTTGCATCGAAGTGTTTTTTATGATAGTGATTTTAATCATTGTCAAATATCATCTATACTTGATACAAAAATGTCATGTCCTCACTGTGCTGGTTTTTTTTACATTAACACTAAAAAATATTAAATTATCTTCCATGTGTAATTTTTTAATTACTTATAAAATCTATCTGTGTCCTTGCTCAGTAGATCGGCGACCCAGTTTTTGTTTTATTTTGTCACCACCATGTAAGGGATATCATATTATCCATTGAAACATATAAGAACAAAAAAAATTCTCAATTTAATACAAATAAAATAATCTCATTTTTTTTTAGCTTCGATGCGAAGCTGAAAAGGTATTAGTTTTACTATGATGTGTTTTTTTTTTTGTGTGTGTCTGTTACCACTTTTTCTCAGCTCTCACTGAACCGATTTCTTTCAATGATACGTCAAAAGATCACAAATCATATCTAGTCGAAGACATTACCCTCAAAAATTTGTTGTAATAGGCCCTTCACACAACTGAACAAAATGTTTTTCTGTTATTCTTTCATCTTCTACCCACACACCAATAAATTACAAAATACAATCAACACTTTCTATCACTGACTGCAGATACACGCATGACTCACACAATCACGCCATGCACACACATCCGTTCCTTCCCAACATGTACAACCCCGTAGTTTTACAAAATCCTTCTACAATGTCAGCAAAATAGCAACAAAGAATCTAAATAAATGTAAGGCCGATAGTCATGTACGTGTCTGGAAGGGGACTTTGGAAGGACACCAAAGGACTCCATGAGCTCGTCTGACACGGTCTGTTTCGATCGTACTCCGGAACGAACACGTCCAGTTTTATAAGTAAACTCCGCATTTTTTTCTCTGTATCGTTTATATAATATTGACAATATTTGAATTAGTGTGTATAAATATTTTATTTAAGTTTCATGTACTATTTCTTTTACCCATATGAATCACTTTTGTGTATTTTGTGTAATAAGTGACAATAATTATATCATTTGATAATTGACATCAACTTGTTTTGTGTTGAAATTATTATTACATAAATCCTGTCTTCGGCATTAAGGATAACATAAATAATCAGATAACACTATTTGAACTCAACCTCCATGCTTTATTTTACAACGGTAGACCCTCGATCCATACACACGAGTGAAGAGTCAGATCCCGCGTATTTCCCCTTTCATTTCAATCCTAAATCCCCCCCTTCCATTTTATTATTTTTGTTTTACAACAAATTGAAAAAATTTCCCTCGTTCCCCGTAAATGGGAGAAACCTCCAAAATCATTACAAATTTAAAAGTCGCTAATTTTCAAAATTTTTTCAATTTTTTTTACTTAAAACTGCCATAACTTTTTCAAAAATGAACAAATCAATATATTTTTATTTTTATAGACGCTTGATGTCTTTACCTATCATTTGGCATATATTTTTTATAAATCTAACCCTTTATCTGGCCACAGGGGAGGATTTTAAATTACAACTTTTTCACAAAAAATTAATTTTTTTAACTTAAGTCTTGAAAGTGTTCCGAAAATACTGACACTTATATATATATATATATCTTAAATTAAAGCTAATGTAATATACTTTACTATGGAAAAAAAAAATTTCGGACTTTATTTTGTCTTCATGGTGAAAATGGCTACCGAATGCTATTATGTGTGAAAATTATCGATTTAGTATTTTACATTTTTAACTTTATTATGCTATAACTTTTTGAAAAATGTATGGATCAATACAATTTTTTCATGAAAAGTAGTATTTATATAGATCTTTCATTCGACATACTGTTTTTTAAATAGGACTATTTCCCCTAATACAAGGGAGGTTCAAATATAAAAATGCATATAGAAAGTAGTACTTTTTCAACTTAAGTTTTGAAAGTGTTGCGGAAATACTAATAATTTTATAAATATCTTAAATTAAAGCTTATGTAATATACATTAATATTAAAAAAATAAATTTCGGACTTTATTTGTCTTTACAGTGAAAATGCCTACCGAATACTATTGTTGTGTGAAAATTCTCGATTTTATATTTTACATTTTTTTGAACTTTATAATGCTATAACTTATTGATCGGTGTATGGATCAACACAATTTTTTTATGAGAAATAATATGTTTTAATAATCCCTTTTTCATTCGACATACTTTATCCTAATTAGGATATTAATAAGGAACTAGCAGATCATGTAGCTTTTGGAATAATACACCAATTTTTTAAAATTCAACACTATCTAAAGATTTGCATCGAAGCGTTTTTTTTTATAGTGATTTTAATCACTGTCAGATATCATTATACTTGATCCAACTATGCCACGTCTCCACTGTGCCGCGACCCCCCTATGCTGGCATTTTTTATCTAAATAATTGTTTCATTTTAGGAGAATAGACTTACTGTAAGTCAAGTACAACGGTGTACAGAAATATTTATAAAATGGGATGCAAATACTGAGGGATTATTATTTAACTATAAATGAGCTGCGTTCTGCACTAAAAGATATTTCGGAAAACAATTTTGCTAATGTTATAAATTCTAATTATGTAGATTATTTGTCAAGTACAGTGAAATAAATTTTAACTATTTTATTAACTTAACTATTTTTCTAACTTGAATAATTTTTTTTAGATACGAGACAGGAAATTTCCATATTAACCTTTTTATGGTATCTTTTATATCACTCCGAAAAATATAATATACAACTAACAATAAACTATACTATATATTTTTAGAACGACATTTACTATGTTACATGCTGACTATTTTTGAAAATCTTTTGCCAAAATAACCAAAAAAATAGATATAACAAACAATAAAAGAAAAAACAACAAATCATTAATTATCATCAAGAAATCATTAAGTTAAAATGTGTTTATTAAAAATTGTTGTTATATTTTAAGTTTATAAACTAAATTAATAACCTGCTCGTTAGTCCTCAACTGAAATAAAGAATTAATGTATAAATCATGTTGTAATTTTGGACACATATTATAAGGTATATACTGATCATTCTCAATAATGTATATAGTAAGACAATTGCTTATAAATCAACACTGATCACTTCACACAGCTAGGTGATGTTATCGTAGGTACTTATGGTATGTCATAAGTATAATATACTTAAATATTTCATGTGTAATACATATACTATATATGCAAATAGATACTTTAGTATATTGATTTTTGTTAATCGATAGAGATACACTGATAAATGTATATGGATTACGTTCTACGTTAGATAATATCTAACGTAATTATTTAGTTTTTATATTATAAAACTAAATAATTTATCACAGAACGTATATTATCAAATATTGGACACTTTCCTTTAACACTTGATACAATGTAAATTTTATTTCATACTGGTTTATTATCGGTATAAAAGTATACTATAATGTTATCTATCTATGTTATATTTTATATTAGGACCAATTACAAAAAGGTGAACATTCGGCTGACAATAGTCAGTAGAGTAATATTAACCCACATATTTGCGTGTAACACAAGTGTAAGTCGATGTGCATAAATGTTGAGGGAAACAGATCGTTCTATAACATCGGCCACAACGTAAAAAGAGTTATTTAGACATGAAAATACACTGCTTGAAGTATGTGACTTCAAAAGGGGTGTTTACTATCACAAAAGATTACATATTTGGGTAAACTTCCATGATAAACAAATTATGACACAACATTTTACTAGACCTGATGACAATAACGTTGATAATTATTATATAGAAATGTTATTTGATTATTTATTTTCGTTAAACGAATAATTAAATATTTATCATTTTTAAAATCATTACAATAATTTTTGTGCATAATAATAATTATGATATACGTACTCTAATTTATAATGACCGTAAGCTTAGATAGTAATACAGTCTATTTGATGCCTTAATTGATAATGGACTTTTAATTTTCTTACTATAGCATTGTTAATAGTACATTCCAATTCATGTAGTTTTTTTTTAACATTTTCTATATTTACTAAGACTCTGCACTCATCCTCCGTTCTGGATTTCAACACTAAATGGTTATTATTGCGAAACAGCGCTTCAGATATTTTGAAGTCAGCATCTTTGGTATAATATACTATTGGTTTGATTTTGATTCGTTAAATCACATATCACAAATCCCTGTATTCTACCCCTTTTATTCGTCCTTAACCATTTACACTTTATTATAATAATAATTAATTTTAAACTCATGATTTTCAAATATATGTATGCGTATACTTTATACATTAACGTTTCGCATAAATGTCAAATAATAAATACAGTAGTGTAACTGAATAATAGTCAAAAGAATTTGATTAAATATTATGGTTACTTCTGATGTATAAATATTTTCACTTCAATATCTTAATAACTGAATTCATACGAAATAGCAAACTATTGTGTATATGCCTATAATCGAGATTTATCAGTATTATGAAAATTGGTTTACATAGCTTTCTGTTCTAGCCGTCGCTCAATAGCATAATATCTCTAGTTGTATTCTATTTAAACACGGGTGTATATTATAGATGTATACTAGTACAGTTATTAATTATTATCAGTAAATAATGTTTTTTAACACACGTCGTAAGGTATATACTGTTCATGCTCAATAATGTATATAGGTATACATATAGTAAGACAATTGCTAATAAGTCTACTCTAATCACTTTATATAACTAGGATACGTTATCGTAGATACTTATGGTACACCATAAGTATAATATACTTAAATGATTCATGTGTAATACATATACTATACATGAAAATAGATACTTTAGTATATTGATCTTTGTTGATCGATTTGATTTAACCCGATCATGATCGATAGAAATATACAGATAAATATATATAATAAATACAAACTATCATTTATTCAACTAACCAGCGTATTCAATCATAAACAAAAAAAAAATAAAATGAATACGATCGAAAATTTGTACGAGAAATGTATTAAGGATTACAGTGCCACAAGTGAGCACAATAAATTGATAATATTATTCTTCATTTATCGTTAACATATATTTTATATGTAAAAATAGAAGATTACAATTATAAATATTGTGATTGTGAAATCAATAAATGTTATCAACATAGGGCATTATTAAGAGATGTCTACCATACCGGACAATATATCAACATTTGGGCCGATGTAGTGGTCGAATATTTCGTTAATAATGCAGAGTATGAAAAATATGAGGCAATTACTAACGATTTAATTGAACGCTCATCGGTCGATCTGGAGATTTATTTACGAGAATTGTATGAAAAGCTATTCACCTTAAAGTCTAATTATAGGCATAACCGTTGGCTTGAAGGTAAAAAAAATTTATTAGTAATATTTTTGATAATAAAATTAAAACTAATAGTTAATAGACGAAACTAATTTACTTTATAAAGGATGAAAATTATGTTTACATAGATTATTTTTATTGTACAGAAAGACTTAGCTTATTTACAGGTAGCAGTCAAAAGTTGAGGAGAGGATTTAAAAATCGTCGTATGATTGATCTTGTTTGCATGTACAACTTAATTGTATCACGTTAACAAGACGAATGTTAGCATTGAAACTGGTTTTCATTTGATGATTCATATTAGCAGCCAATATAGATTCGAAGTAAGATTATGATTATGAATATTAAACATAGGTTTAACTGAGCTTAACTCGACTTACCGTATGGTGAATTTGGTACCGACATACTATCGCACCCCCATTACCTATCTTAATTTTAATTTGAATGGCAAGACTATAGATGAATATTTAGAGTGGTATTTATAATTTGTAAATAATAAGTTTGTTTTGTTGTAAGTTAATTATTTTTTTCTTTCATATTTTGTATATAATATTAATAATAATATACATTAAGGCTAACATAATTAGCCATTGCATCTAGTGTTATGCATGTGACAGGATGAAGTACAAGAACAGGTATAGATCTTTAAACATAGTTTTTTCATATACATATTCTATTTTACATCATGAAATTTAACATTTTTACATGTGATAATGAATACTGTACAAATATGTGCGGTACAATCCACCATACAAATACCTTGTTATTTAACCGACAAATGTATAGGTGTTTTTATTTTAACCATATTTAATATTATTTTTTAATATCATTAAAATAATTCTATTGCAGTGATTGATATGTCAAAGCAGACCGACACAATTACAGTCCCGTCTTTTGACCTACGTATTGAAATTGAAGCATCATCCGCGTTC
This sequence comes from Daktulosphaira vitifoliae, assembly GCF_025091365.1. Classification (NCBI taxonomy): domain Eukaryota; kingdom Metazoa; phylum Arthropoda; class Insecta; order Hemiptera; family Phylloxeridae; genus Daktulosphaira; species Daktulosphaira vitifoliae. The sequence goes on along the minus strand of NW_026099575.1, from coordinate 38,204,236 downwards.
CCTGCTAATACAACTGCATATGCTATAGTAATTTCAGACAATGTATTTACTTAGACACCTTTTGACGGTACCATCCGTATATTTTAACATTTTTTACATGTTTATGTAAACATTTATTATTAACCTTGTAATTATTATTATTATTATTATGAAATAAATATATTATATACAAATAACAACAATTTGTTTTTCATTTTAGATTATAAGTTTAATATAAGAAACTAGTACAATATATAAAGTTATTGTTTATAAATTATTAATGTAAGTTAATTTTCTGTCGTGATTGGGTTTCTGCCATTGTGAAGCCCATGGACATTTTGGTATAACACAATATTCTCTCCTTTTCCCGGAGGTTATTGTAGAAATAATGTTATTTCATCCCTCATGCCGCAAATAATATTTAAATAGTCCGCTGACATAATATATCGTGAAGGAGTAATAATGCATACCGTAACATTGAAGTCATCATTTGGATTACAAAAATTTTCTGTCGCTGAACGCAATAGTGTAACTGCTAGAGTCAATCATCTCGGCTGGCGGTGTTGGTGAGATATAAATGTAGCGCTGTTTTCTTACAGGTTCGGCAGCCATATTGTTCATAGAGTAGAGTCTTCTTCTTAGAGCTGATGGTTCTTGATGACACTGTGACTTTATCAACAATTTCACGCTCATGTATGCGGAAATATCACATATTTTCATAGGGGGTCAGCAAATCACAGATTACACATCTCTGTAAACTAGCCTTTTCGTTCACCACTTAAGTTATTTCACTTTAATATCATAATAATTAAATGTAAACTCTCGATTTCTAAATATTTTTATACAAATATATGTAATAGAGTATGTGTATACATATGTTTTATACAAAAACGATTACACATTAATGTCTATTAACAAACGCAGTAGTATAACTGAATAACCAAAAAAGAATTTGATAAAATATTATTTCTAACGTATAAATATTTTCTCTTTAATTAAAAAGTAACTGAATTCTTATGAAATAGTAAAATATTACACATATTTATTTATTTACTTTAATATTATAATAATGATCATCTTATGATGAATTTTATCATCGCCTCCCCTTCTATGTAGGTGTAAATAGTTGGTCTACTGTTTTAATACATACTTTAGTCAAGGAAGGGAGACCCTCTATGATCAATACACGTCAAAGTTGGGTTTTGTTGGGTTAATATGCCGCCGCTCGATTGCACCTTTCACTTTTCACATTGCACATTGCACATTGTACATTGCACATTGTGTTAAAAGTCATATATTATATCTACTCTTAATGTTAATTATTTATTGTACAAATTGTGTGTGTAAAAAATTGTATATACATAATGTTAGGGGTTCATTTAATACTTGGGGATCTAGGTCGAAACCAAGAAATGGTAGCTACCCGACGTTTGTTCAAATATAGTCCCCATTCCCTTAAATGAGGTTTATTTAACTGAAGCACAGACAGATAATCGTGTACCTTAGTAACTAGTGAGAGATTATATAGCAAAGTTAAACTACAACGTTTTATCAACAACAACATTATATTTAAAATACTCAGTAAATATAAGATATATGTGATGTATAATATGTATAATATGTCTCACCTGAACCTAATACAGTAGGTCAGTGGCGGCTCATGGTTTGGACCACGAGACGATCGCACTACTCACTAAAATTAATTATAATTAATTGTATATTCTTAATTCTACATTTTTAAAAAATATATTTTAAATTTGCATTTTTAATATACAGAGTGGCCCACCACTCACTGACAACTTAAATAACTTTTGATCCAGTAAATATTTTTAGTTGATTTTTTTTTAAATAATAGTTATACGTTAGATCTATAGCTATATCTCAATAATTCATTTTTTTAAATTTTATTAAAAATATTAATTTTTTTTAAATTTTAAATAAAAAGTAAAAAAAAAAATCTAAGATAGCTATTTTGTAGAGTAGAATTTAAGAAAAATTTTAGTAAAAAAATATCTTTTTAATATTGAGTAGTAAACATTCTGTAGCGTTTTAAAGTTTGTGAAAATTTGAATTTTCATATATTATTTTACGGTATTAAACATTGAAATACGTATTGAGAAAAGGACAGAAGAAAACGCTATCTTTTCATGATTATTGTGTATACATATGATGATAATGTGTATACATTACAAACTTGGCATTAATACCATGATAAGAAATTAGGCAATTATTACTTATCACTCTCATTCAAAAGTATGTCATTTTCATGGAAAAAGTTACACACCTCCAAATTATAGTAATCATGAAAAGATATGTATATTGTTGCGGTCGCATCGCATTTCCGTTGTTACCGCCGGATGACGATCACAGCGCTTCCTCTTCACGTCCAACGGGTCGTGCTATTCGCGGTGGCCGAGGGGCGGTGCGAACCGGTCGCTCGGGCGCTGGAAAATTAAGATTTGATGATTCTTTTTATGTCAACGGTCACCGTCACTTACTAGAAAAAAGCACTTGTATTAAACATCTATTTATTTAAACTATTGTTAATATTAAATAATATTGTTTCATCTTTGGAATAAACACTTCTAGTGTTATTGCGTAATTATTGTTATTATATTTACACCTAATTACCCTGACTACATCAACTTAATCTTTGAAATAATTCCAGAAATAATGCGTCCTTTTAATATATGTTAAATTAAAGGTTATGTTACGTATTATATTATATATTTTTTTTATATTGAAACCTTTGATATTTCCCTTTAATTTGGTATAAATTTTTTGATTATCCAATCCTTTATCTACCTACAGGAGGGGATTCAGAATAGAAATTTTTTTACAAAAGTCAATTTATTCAACTTAACTTTTGAAAATATTCAGGAAATACCACGTCCTTTAAACATATTTCAAATTAAGCTTATGTTACGTATTATAAGTTCAAAAAAAAGATTTGTCCGGACGACTTATATTCTATGTGCAAAAGGCTGGCGACATTAAAAAAAAAATGTAATATTGGCAAAAAAAATTACCTTTTATCGTGATGTTTTGTTAACTTAAAACTACCATAACTTTGTGAAATATTAACAAATCAAAATAATACTTTTTTTATATTGAAACCTTAGGTATTCTACTTTCATTTGATATAAACTTGTTTTAAATTTAACAATTTACTTGTTTCTTTAAATATAAGTTAAATTAAAGCTTATGTTACGTACTATAAATTACTTATTGTTACATGCTTACTATTTAAAAAAAAACATTTCTATAACGCTCCAATGAATGTAAGATATAACAAACAATAAAAGAAATGATCAAATCATTAATTTTCATCAAAAGTTAAAATGTTTTTGTTAAAATTATTGTTGTATTTTAAGTTTATAAACTAAATTCTTTAACCTAAGATATTTTACTTTCATTTTATATAAATTTTATGATAATACCTGCCCACAGAGAGGGCAAAATACAAAATAGAAATTTTTGCACATAAGTTAAACTTTTCCAACATAATTTTTGTTTATAAATAATGTTCCAGATATATTGATACTTCTATACGTATCTGAAATTAAAGCTTATTTAATATACTTAAATATGAAAAAAAAAAATTCGAACTTTACGTTGTCTTCGTGATGAAAATGGGTACCATGTTCAAGAATATGCTATCTTTGTGTTAAAATTTTCGGCTTTGTATTTTATTTTATTTTAAAATACCTTACAAGGGGAATACAATGATTTTTTATTTATAGCAAATCTCATCTTAATAATGATAAAACTTGGTAAAATAAAAAAAAACTCTTTCCTATTAATACAATTTTAAAAACATTTTAAGGATAAATCATATACACGGTTAAATTTAAAATTATTATTTGAATTTATTAAAAAGCAGATGGTATTTAATGCTATATTTTATGTGAGAATGAGTAGGTAAAAATTTGATAATCTATGAATAATTTTTATTAACGTACATCATGTGTAAACGTATAAATTAAATTTTATTAAAACATAAGTTATAATAAAATTAATGCTCACCAGTAAAATATTGTTTTTTGTACCATTTTTTAGATTATTTTAAATTTATCTATACATATATATATATATAAACGATAATAATTTACTAATAAAAATTATTTTTCTTGTTTCGCTGTAATTAAAAAAAATTATATAATTTCTAGACTTTCATTACTGCTGCACTTATAACAAACATTAAAAATGGGTTTCTATTTTTATTTTGGAATATTACTTTATTTTGTGTGTGTAATTATCAAACATACGTTTTCAGCTGGAACGTCAAATGTCGAGGAAAAAGAGCTTGTAAATATTATTATTTTATTCTCTTACTTTAATTATTTAGTAGTTCGAGTACCTTCTATAGCATCTATTTAAACACCAAGAGTTACGCAGAATTGATTACTAAGACTTCTACTTAAACGATTTATTACAATAAAAATACGAAAAAAAAATGATTTTAACAAAATTTTCTAAATAGAATTCTAGCAATACTTCGATTGAGAATACTTCTATTTTGTGTACTAGAGTTTTGCAATCTTTTAGTGTGTTTTTATTAATTGTATACAATATATAATAATAAACAGATTCTGGTTTGTAACGAGTATCCGTTTATTATTGTACCTATTATTGTCCTTTTTCCAAGAAATACTGTAATTCTTATTTAAATTTTCAAAACTTTTGATTATTTTTGCTACATCACCTATTAACGACGATTAATATATACATATTAATATTAATATAATATATTTATGTTTGCATAAGTATTCAATAAAAATATATAAAGTACTAACAAATCCAAACGAAAATAAACTTTTGAAAATTTTTATCAATCAGTTCTTTAGTAATTAGTTTATAATCTTATAAAACTGACAACTTTAAAAATTTTTACTTTTTTTCATTCATTATACTTATTAAGAATATACATGTGATCTAATTGTAATCTAAATTATTTTTTGTTTATCTGTTTTAAATACAAAAAAATAAAAAACATTAATTATTGTTCTTTGTAGTTTAAAGGTTTAACACAAGCAGATATAAAATATATCAGTTGTAACATAAAATTATCAAATATTAAAGAAAATGTAAATCAATACTTAATAGAACAATATGAATTGGATGATACGGAGGTAAAAGACATTTTTGATCAAGGTATTAAATATTAAAAATATTTAGCTCAAAAAGCAACAAAAAAAATTTCTAAAAAAAATCGTGGATACGTATTTCGGAAACAATATTACCATTATCAATACTAAGCACAAACTGACACACCGACATAAAAAACACTCTCTTATATACCCCTAGTAATCTTATCCCTAGTGACGTTATCACTAAGTAATATTATTACATTTTGCATATATTTTTACAATATCCCAAATAATTAAATTTTTTTTATTTTCAAGCATCTCTTATATGAAATTCATTGTGATTATTTATGTTTTTAATTAGTTTTATGGTTTTAATCGAGTGATTATGTGTCAATAAATGTTCAGCCACCAGAGATATATCAATTTCTTGATTTTTAATATTTATTAAGTTTTTTTTAAAGCTGATTCCTTTTTTTTTTTTTGTCTTGCGTAACATTTGTTAGAACTTTCACATTTTATTTTGTAAAAGCCCGATTTCTCGCTTCTTCTACTTTATCTTTAAAGTTACATATAGATATATTAAAATTATTTAAAATTTATTATTTATTGTATTATTTTTATACACAAGTTATCAATTTAAGGTAAGTCATACAAAAGGGTGGTATGTTGACGTGATAGATTGGCAGGATTTTAAAAATATTTAAAAAAAAAAAATTCTTGTGTAAAACATATGTAAACAATTACAAATGTGTAATGTTCCATTAGATCAATGTAATTGTTTTAATTTTTGATGTTTTAAACATGTTTTATTATTCAACTTTGCTAACTTTGTATAGCTATAATTTTAGGCAAATTAATATACACCTTATAAAAATAGCATTAAACTTCTTTGTGTAATAATGAAACACTGTCACATATAAATAAACCAAAATAACTTTTTGTTAACTTATATTTGTTCTTTATAACAATTCAGAATTAGTCATACTTTAAAATTTTTGTAGTTTGATAACATAGCGTTTTGTTTATTTAAAACATATAGCGCAATATTTTTAAAGATTTAACTAGCATAGCTTAAAAAAAAAAGAGTAATTTTGATTCAAGTTCTAGAGAGTTTTAAAATTTAAAGACTACAAATAGATATACATGTTTTTTAAGAAATGTCAACAATATGCTATATGAACTAGTTTATGGAATCTATAATATTAAACCATAATTTTACAAAATGCATTATAGTGTCAATACATAGGCATGTATACTACTAGGGTGGTTTTAGTAAATAGGGATCATTTTAAAAACTTAACTTTTCTAAAATTATACAATCAAAATTAGTTCCAATACTTATAAAAATGAGGTACGCAATGTTTCAAGTAAATCAGAAAAAATTAACCCGTTCTACAAAAGACCTAAAGTTTGAGAACTCAAAAATGGATTTTTAGAGCAGCTATAATTTTTCTTTTTGTATCAAAAGGAGCATTAGAATAAAAAAGTGATAATATCGTATTTTCTGGCGATAGATACCATAAATGACCACACATTTTTTTAAGTGTAACTTCTGATATAAAAATATACCAGAAGTTAAAGTTAAAGTTAAAAAAATATTTATTAAATACAAAAGAAGCTACTGGAATATTAAATAAAATTTTTCAAGATTTTATTTTTGGAAAATCAATGTAATTTTTCAAACGTTTTAATATAGATACTAGTTTTCTTACAATCGACCCATCATTACGGAGCACTGATAAAAATTTCAAGATATCAATAGACCTTTATAATAGCATTAATGTAGTAAATGATATAGCTGAAAGGGGTGTTAAACTAATGGAGGAGTTTAATACGAAAATAACAAACGATAAAAAACAATATTTGCTTCAAGTAGTAAATGAATACCGCAGTAAATATTCAGATTTCAAAAAGAGTACTCTTTTTGATAACTAGTTAAATGATTAATTTTTAGTTTTCATGTTTGATGTATCTTTGAAAATTTTTAAAAAATTTTTTTTGTATTATAAAATTAACACTGAATTCACTTTATTTTGTGAGTTTTTAACAACAAAATTATATATATTGACTTTTTATACATAAATAATAAGTAAATCAAAAAATTGTTCAAAATATAATTTTTTGCAAAATATTTCATGAAACAACTTTTGTTCTTACAATTTTGTAGTGAATTTATTATTTCACGCACTGAACTAAAAAAACAATGAAAAATGTACGGTTATCCAAAATTTTTGAGTTCTCATACTTTAGGTCTTTTGTGGCACGGGTTAATCTTTTCTGATTTACCTGAAACATTGCGTACCTCATTTTTAAAAGTATTGGAACTAATTTTGATTGTATAATTTTAGAAAAGTTAAGTTTCTAAAATGATTCCTATTCACTAAAACCACCCTAGTACACATGTGATTTGTTACAGCATACTTATCATTTGGAAAGTCCATCCGCAAGTTGCGGTACGATTCTGAGTTCAAATATTTTTTTAGAGACGATAACGAATAATGGTCAAATCTACTACCTTTGTTTATTTTATTTTTTCTATCCGCTTGAAAAGCCACAATAACAAATCTCGGGCTCTCAGTCTGTGAAGAAGTTTTCACAGTACAGGCTTGTCTTTTACTATTTGGTAATCCAGAATTTTCATATAGATCCCAACTTCGAAATGCTATTTGAATTGGTGTTAAATTTTCCAGGATTTTGAGCATGTCTAACCGCATGTCATCCGACACAGTTGCGTGTGGAACTTTCCATATAACTTTGTTCAAAATAATCTTACAACTCGATAAAGTTTCATTTGTCGAGTAAGTACAGTTTAAATCTGTACCACTTAGTTCCAATATTAACCAGAAGGTGTCGACGAAACGTATGGACAAGTGATTGATCATATGTTTTGTGATCGAAATATACTTCTCCTCGAAATTCGGTATGACCGAAATCTTTTAATCGTTGTACCTCAATTCAATGACAATGAAATGCGCGTCGTAACCCGAAAGGTGGTGTAGGTAACATGGTACGAAGTTGACTATCTTCACTTTTAGGTTACATATATTGCCCAACGTCTGTCTTAATCGGCTCGATAAATGACAGTGATCTGCGACTAGAGGGTTGGAATCCTTGAATGCTGTGCGGCACAAGTCACATACCACTTTCTCCCCATGCCTATACACATCTTCGGCAGACATTCGGATGGGAACGTTCGTTTTGCACAACAATTTGAAAATGTTACACGTCACTTCCACTACCGCCATTACGAATGCCTTGGTGACCTTTTCGCGATCCTCGTTCCCACTATATATTACTGGCGATTATGGTACTGTAGCGTTCAAGGAGTTCGGAGGACACATCGTCCGATATTTTTACCATGAACTCGTAGCTCATGTGATGTCGTGTCGTTTTTAGACTGATCATCAAAGCTAGTGAAACAACGTCTACAAGTGTATATGCGACATTTGTATTTGGTTTTTTGGTTGCGCACGAGCCTTGAAAAATTTGAAATGTATGCATAATGTAATTTTTCTAAGTCACCAATATATAACAGGTCAAAATGATTCTGTTGATCTTGATCGGTGACTCTTAGCGGATACACCAACCAAATCATCTTAACGTCATTTCGTTCTAAGCCGTAGACGTTGACAGACACGTTAAGGTTTCATTGTGTCGAATATTTTAATTTGAAGCACAAGTATGGGGAACGTCAAACCCGTGAAATCATACCTTAAAATAATTTCGTTCGACGCGAGATTTATTACTCCCGCTTACATACCTGCTTACAATTTACTTACTTTGTGTAGAAAACGATTGTGGTTGCTGGTTCGTGGTTTTATTTATACGTGTAAATTATTAAATTTATTAAATAATAAATTGTTAGTTTTCAAAAAGAAAACTGCACGTCAATGGTAATTAAAAACAAATATGACAGGATAAGAAGTGTTGAACCAAATATATAGTAAAGAATAAAATGCGTAGGCGTGAAACACCACTGGAGGTGTCATTTTTCTAATAAAATGCATACGAGAGTGATCGTTACTGTACAGTGGTATCTTTGATATTGGAAATATGCTTACCTAAGCGTCTGGAAATCGATGATAAAATTCTTAGAAAACGTTGTTAGTTTACATTGGGTTTCATCCTCACCCAACCCCCACCATTACATTAGTTTAGTTTTATTGTGTTTGGTAAAGAACGCCTTTAGCAAAAATCTAGTAGACCAGTTGTTACAAACATCGTTGATTATATTATATCGTGTGACAGCTGATCTCCAGCATCTTGCTTTACTCACTCCCTTGCCCACCCAGCACGGCAAATCGATGACCTCCGAGTCAATTGTCATCCGTGTACAGTTCATTGTCGTAAGTCAGTCAGATAGTTTAACTATGTGTCATTCTTTTCTGTAGCAAGCGCCATCGCTTGAATGGTAAATTGTTCGGCCGTTGTGCGTCATAATTTTTATTATATTTTGTTTTACTTGTATTTGTTATTTGATTGGTCCCTGACCATCATTAAATATCTTCATTGCCGTAGTCGCTTTTCCACCGTCTGTTCTCATCTGCCATTACGTGCCTAGATCTACACTCTGACTCGGCATACTCAGATGTTCGACACCATTACCACAAGATCTCATACAGTCCACTTATCACCATCAACAACTTCATCTGTTCAGCTGAGTTTTATATTATTTTTTAATGTTATTTATTATTTGTAATAATGAGGTTAACTATTTTGTTTTATGTCGCTTCGCCGGCCTTAGTATTTAAGGACCTCCCGCTAACCCTTAAATTTAAAATACTCTCTGAAGAATTTCTAATATATATAGTTATTTATTATTTAATTATTGTCTATTCTCGTTATTTATTGGATATACCGTTAGCCGTCATACCCTAGGTGACCCACTCACGCTTCAATAATAGCGATTTAAACAGGCGTATGGTAAAACGGCATTCTAGTGTGATGCACAACTAGCCGTCCTACGGTCTAACTGCCTCGTACAAAACAAATTGCATTAGGTTAGTTTACGTTGGATTTACCCCCCCCCTCCTCGATCTCGCCTACCACTGTAATCGAAGGAGGGTGAGTGGGTGAAACAGGAGAGTTGGATTGGGTTAGGTTTCCCCTATTTAATAATAGTGATTATTTCGTATTATACCGTTAGCCGTCATACCCTAGGTGACCCACTCACGCTTCAATAATAGTGATTTAAACAGGCTTAAGGTAAAACGGCATTCTAGTGCGGTGCACAACTAGCCATCCTACGGTCTAGCTGCCTCGTACAAAACACATTGCATTAGGTTAGTTTACGTTGGATTTACCCCCCTCCTCGATCTCGCCTTCAACTGTAATCGAAGGAGGGTGAGTGGGTGAAACAGGAGAGTTGGATAAATTTTAAGATACTCCGAGAAATTTCTAATATATGTGATTATTTGTTATTTAATTATTGTCTACTCTCGTTTACTTATGGGATGTATAATTAGCCGTCATCTCCTAGGTGACCCACTCTCGCATCAAAATAACACTTTTTAAACAGGCTTAAGGTAAAACGGCATTCTATTGCGGTGCACAACTAGCCGTCCTACGGTCTAATTGCCTCGTACACGACAGGAATAGTTACTGAAAGTAAACCAAAAACGTTTTGTATTTAGAAAAAAAGTCTATTCATCTCTGAATAAATTTAGAGTAAAATACTTTTATATTACAACTTAACCTTTTCATGCACGGTGGCATCATATGATACTACTAAATTGTAGAATTTATATAAAATCGAGAAATGATGGTAGCAATGTTATTATTGTTTTCGTTTAATGTACTGAACGTTGCGCATCGGTCTACTTGGTTGTGTTATCATTGTAAGAGATATTAATAAACGCAAAACTGTTTTGTGTATCTGAAAAAGTCAAATTTTACTTTTTTTTTATATATAATTAACAATAATTAAAACAATATAATGTCGTTATGTATTCGAAATTGCTTAGTTACCATGTGGTATCGAATGATACCACTGTGCATATTATATGAAAAATAATAACAATTTATACTATGATGTTTTTTTTTCTAGTTGAAAATGGATCTCGGGGATAAAGATATAGCTTTTTTTTTTATTTAGAAATCCCTAATGATTCAGAATGTGCTGTATGTCCAGAATGTATGAGAGCATTTCACACTGAATTATAAAAAAATTGACTACAGTTAATATTATTTTGTTAAATACTTTTAAAATATGTCATAAAAATTATATTCAGTTAAAAAATTGAAATTATCAAAAGTCTGAAATATAAGAAAAATACCTAGTCTATATATTGTATATATGCCTTGATGCAATTAGCGTCGTAATAATGTAACCGACACAATTTAACTAAAAAGAATCAGTGTAGAGCCGTTTATTCAAACCAAAAACATAAACGAGATACTACAGCGATTGACATATACGTATACACTAATTAAAGTTTACAGGAAATTAAGACAAAACAGAATAATGAAATGGTGCGTTGACGTCGGAAGAGAACGGTGCGAACAGTTCGGCGTTTTTTGCACGATGTGTATATGGCGGTATTACGAAGATGACTTCCTTCACGTATTAGTGCGGCGGGTATTCGACGATGGGCATTTATTGGACTTTACACCACGACGATAACGCGTGTGTGTAACGGTCTGGTTTACAGTGGAGCGGTGGCTGAATAGGAACTGAGTAGGGTGAAATAGAGAGTTCTAGGCCCTCTCCGCTTCACCCACCCGCCCCACCTCCGTGGTAATGGGAAGAGGGGTGGA
>NW_026099575.1:38170993-38192311 GCF_025091365.1 Daktulosphaira vitifoliae | reverse complement strand
GGAGGGTGAGTGGGTGAAACAGGAGAGTTGGATTGGGTTAGGTTTCCCCTATTTAATAATAGTGATTATTTCGTATTATACAGTGCATTTCCCAAGCGATTTATTCTATTTCCATTTACATTTAAGAATTCATTAATTTTCTATCTATTTATTATCCTTATATTAAAATTAATATTTAAATCTTAGTTTTTAGCTTAGATGCAAAGCTGAGAAGGTATTAATTTTACCATGATATGTATATTTAATTATTTTTTTTTTTTGTGTCTGTCGCTACTTTTTCTCAGCTCTCACTGGACCGATTTTTTTTAACGATACGACAAAAGATCACAAATCGTATCTTGTTGAGGATAATACCCTCAAAAATTGAAAAAAAATTCTTTCGTTACCTGTAAATTGGGGAAATTCCTCAAAAAATTCTGATTTTTAAAATCGGTAAATTTCGACATTTTTTCTTTTAACTGCCATTTTTGAAAAATGAACAAATCAAAATAACCTTAAATATTTTCCTTTCATTTGATATAATTTTTTTGAAAATCTGATCCTTTACCTGACTACAGGAAGATTTTCAAAATACCATTTTTTTTATAAAAGTAGAATTTTACTTTTAAAATGTTCCGGAAAAACTGCGTCTTTTAAATATATGTTGAATTAAAGTTTATTTATGTACTAAAAGTAAAAAAAAAAATTGTACCGACGACCTATTTTCTATGTGCAATTGGCCGTCGAAATAAAACAAAAAATAAGAGTTTATTTTGCTTTTAGAATAATCCACCAATTTCTCCAATAACTTCAATAAATATCAAGGATTCCATTACTGTAGTCTCCTCTCGTGAGAAGAAATTCATATTAATATTATTTTACAATGTGGTTTTTTTTTGTAGCTATCATTTATTTTCTCAGCTCTCATTTGACCTTAATTTTTGACAAATTTTTTTTTTTTAATTAAACACTATCTACAGATTTGCACCAAACCGTGTTTCTTATGATAGTGATTTTCATCACTGTCAGATATCATCTATACTTCTCCCAACTATGCCACGTCCATACTGTACTACCTTAATATAAAAGTATTCTACACTATATTTATAAAAGATGAATAGACATTTTTATAAGGAACAAAACGTTTTTGTTGTATAACTAATCTATTATTCAACTTTATTAAATCAAAAAAAGTAACTTATATTTTGATTAGTAAATTTTATTTTAACGAACCCACCTAAGTGGGAGAGAATAAATGATTTAAGTTTTGCCAGTCTTTAAAATTTTTTTTGGTAAAATATTCTACTAAAATTTATTGTCTTCTACTAGTAATTTAAGTATATAAATGTATATTTTTAATTATTAGTTGATGGAGCTACAACACTTGCTATGATTTTGAAAATCGTTTCAAATCATTCATATTCAGAGTCTGGAGTAAGTAAAATTATTGACATAAAATTATTAGATTCTTCCTTTATGCATTATAAAGCAATCAACTTTTAGTTTCGATGCGAAACTGAAAGGTATTAACTTTACTAAGATGTGTTTTTTATGTCTGTCGCGATTATGAAATAAAAAACCAAAATTAAATTTTAAACAAAAAGAATAAAATATTTTGAAGGTTAGTATTCAATATTTTATTGTAGTTTGAAATTATACTGTTTCGATAATTTTCGATATTTTTTAAACTTTGTTTTCTTAAATCTGTCATAAATTTTTGAAAAATGAACGAATCAAAATAACCTTAGATATTTTCCTTTCATTTGATATAAATTTTTTGAAAATCTGACACTATCCACAGGGTAAGATTCAAAATAGCAAGTTTTTTACAAATGTCAACATTTTCTACTTAACTTTTGTTAAAATTTTCGGGAAATACTGAAACTTATATATATATATATCTTAAATTAAAGCTTATGTTAAAGATCATAGTATCAATGACTACGTTATTTAAAAATATGTTATTTTTAACACGCTTATATTAGTTTCACATGTATGTTATGTGTTGTGAGTTGTGAGTTGTTTGTAACTTTCCACACGCACGTGTAAATAAATTTTTATTTTTGGTTTTCGTACCCGTATACGCGTGCGTGTTATCAATTATACAGAGTGGCCCACCACTCACTGACAACTTAAATAACTTTTGATCCAGTTAATATTTTTAGCTGATTTTTTTTTTAAATATTAGTTAGACGTTAGGTCTATAGCTATATCTCAATAATTAATTTTTTTACATTTTATTAAAAATATTAATTATTTTTAAATTTTAAATAAAAAGTAAAAAAAAAATCTAAGATAGCTATTTTGTAGAGTAGAATTTAAGAAAAATTTTAGTAAAAAAATATCTTATTAATATTCAGTAGTAAATATTCTGTAGCGTTTTGAAGTTTGTGAAAATTTGAATTTTCATGTACTATTTTACGGTATTAAACATTGAAATACGTATTGAGAAAAGGACAGAAGAAAACGCTATCTTTTCATGATTACTGTGTATACATATGATGATAGTGTGTATACATTACAAACTTGGCATAAATACCATGATAAGAAATTAGATAAGGCAATTATTACTTATCACTCTCATTCAAAAGTATATTGAAAAGATAGCGTTTTCTTCTGTCCTTTTCTCAATACGTATTTCAATGTTTAATACCGTAAAATAGTACATGAAAATTCAAATTTTCACAAACTTCAAAACGCTACAGAATATTTACTACTGAATATTAATAAGATATTTTTTTACTAAAATTTTTCTTAAATTCTACTCTACAAAATAGCTATCTTAGATTTTTTTTTTACATTTTATTTAAAATTTAAAAATAATTAATATTTTTAATAAAATGTAAAAAAATTAATTATTGAGATATAGCTATAGACCTAACGTCTAACTAATATTTAAAAAAAAAATCAGCTAAAAATATTAACTGGATCAAAAGTTATTTAAGTTGTCAGTGAGTGGTGGGCCACCCTGTATATATATATATATAATAAATTTTTATTGTGATTGACACGGCCCGTGTCGCTTCGTTATACACGATGCTCCACGACTCGTGCCACCTTTATCATCCGTCGCCCTATTTTATGAGTATTTGACTGACCAACACCGCGCGTTATACGCCGCGGTGCAAAGTCCAGCAAGTGCCGCACGGCCGACGACGTCCCGACCCTAATGATACCGTAGTCTTCTTCTCAATATAAATTTAATATTGAAATTTAAAATATTATGTTGAAAATAATTTACCCGTCATTGGTAAACATGTGAGCGCGGCGCTCACACAAATAGCATTTTAAATGACAGTCACATAAATGTTTGTTATTTTGCTTGATTCTCTTATTACCTTCAAATAAAAGCTTACCAATAATTACAAAAAAAGCCGCTATCTGTATTTCCTCAAGAGTTTTCAGTGTGCAAAGTTGACTGTACCGATAAAGTGAGCGTCGCTTTCACAGTTTATCAACTTCATATTATTTTAATTGCTTATACGTTTATTTTTTTTCAAAATAATGGCCTATAAAGTTTTATCTTCGTTGGAGANTCAAAATAATGGCCAATAAAGTTTAATCTTTGTTGGAGAAGACTGTAGAACAGTTTTTAGAAGACTTATGTCAACCCAAGTGTTGACCCCGTCCAATTTTTTGAAAATGAATCGGGCAGTGACATTTCTGAACCTGCGCCTGGTACTCACAATACCAGTCGCATAAATAATAAAAATACTAGTATTTTACAAAAAATATTTTACCAATTGGTAGTGAGCAAAATGATACTTTTTTATGTATGATTTAATTTTTTGAGTTTATCGAGTAATTAATAATAAAGGAAAAAGTAACGTGTGAGCGCGGTGCTCACAGTTTAGCAATCGTGATCCGTAACATAAGTTTACCAACGACGGGTTAAAAAATTAAAAATTACATAGACAATAATAACATCAGTTCTTTAGATTAAATCTTAAGTCTACTTTATAATGTTTTATGATGTATTAGATTAAATAAAAAACAAATAACGATATTATTTTATACCTACTAATACTATGTTTAAACTTAAAAAATTACATGTTATAACTTGTCGGTAAGTACGTAAAAAAATATATTCAGTCATTAGTTTTAATATCAAATTGTTTAATTTTAGTATTTACCTAAGTACTACAAATGATGTCTAAGACGTTGATTTTCTCTGTCACCGAATAATAGGATCGTCTTAAAAATGATAATTTATAATCAGCAAAGTTAACGTAGTTCCGCCACTGAACAAGTTAAATACATTTCGAGTAACGCATCGCCGCCTAACAGCGATAAGAAAATATATTTTTATAAATAATTCTCGTATTGACATCAGATAACGCATATACACAACACAAAACACGTTTAAAAATATACTATAGTCTATACCCTTATCGGTTCGTTTTCGTGGTGAATATTAGAATAATAATATTTCAATATCTCATGTTTTTGTTTACTTGAAATGTTACAAAATGCATTGCATCTAATATTTCTATGATTAATACAATGAACTAATTTTTTTATTAAATAAGATAAATAATTAAAAATTNTTTTTTTTTTTTTTTTTTTTTTTTTGTCTGTATACGCTCAATCTCAGCTCTCACTGAACCGATTTTGATAAAAAACATGTCAAAAGATCACAAATCGTATCTGTATTCAACTATTACCCTCAAAAATTGAAAAAAAATCCCTCGTTCCCCGTAAACGGGGAAAATCCCCCAAAAAATTACAAAATTAAAAATCGCTAATGTTCGATATTTTATCATTTTTTTTACTTAAAATTGCCATAACTTTTTTAAAAATGATTTAATCAATATAATTTTTTTTTTTATAGATACCTTAGATATTTACCTATCATTTTATATATTTTTTTATAAATTTGACCCTTTCCCTGCCCATAGAAGGGGATTCAAAATGACAACTTTTTCACAAAAAATTAACTTTTTCAACATAACTTTGGAAAATGTTCCGGAAAGACTGACACTTTTATATATATCTTAAATTAAAGCTAATGTAATATACTTTAACTTGAAAAAAAAAATTTCACCTCTGGACTTGTCATCATGGTGAAAATGACTACCGTATGCAAAATATGCTATTTTTTTGAAAAAATTCTTGATATTATATTTTACATTTTTTAACATTATGATGCTATAACTTTTTAAAAAATGCATGAATCAATTCTATTTTTTAACAATAAATACTTTATAAAAAACCTCTTTCATTCGACGTCNGATAAATACTTTATATATACTTCTTTCATTCGACATACTTTTTTTTAAAATCGGACCATTTCCCTTTATACAGGGGGGGTGCAAACCTTTTAAAATGCGTATAGAAAGTAGAACTTTTTCAACTCAACTTTTGAAAATGTTCCGGAAAGACTGACACTTTTATATATACAGAGTGATTTTTTTATCATAACCCACTCAATTAATTGGAGAATAAAAATAATTTAAACATTTTTTTTTTTCATTATCTTTAGTTACACATTATTCTTGAATTATTAACTATGTATTACTTTTTAAGTTCATCCCTTATGCCTTGGAGGGGGGTCAACTTTGTTTTTTTAAATGGTAACACATATTTTTAATTTAATAAAATGTTTGAGTTTTTAATTTAATAGTAAATGGCATTTGAATTTTTAATATAACTTTATTAGTTTATTAGATATAAACATTTAAAGTTTCAAAATTTTGAGTTAATATACATGTATAATACACATGGGATTGTAAATACAGGTAGCTAATTGATTTTTTTATGATATTGCTATCATAGTCACGGATTGTTTATTATCTATTATGACTATCAATAGATATACATTCTGTATTGTCAGTTAGTGTATTTATAAACTCACAACAATGTGTCTTACTACCATTGATAATAACAATGCTTTGTACCTGCTAATATCGATTTTATAAAAATCCAATTAGCTACCTGTATTTACAATCCCATGTGTATTATACATGTATATTAACTCAAAATTTTGAAACTTTAAATGTTTATATCTAATAAACGAATAAAGTTATATTAAAAATTCAAATGACATTTGTTATTGAATTAAAAACTCAAACATTTTATTAAATTAAAAATATAAGTTACCATTTAAAAAAACAAAGTTGACACCCTTACCAGGCATAAGGAATGAACTTAAAAAGTAATACATAGTTAATAATTCAAGAATAATGTGTAACTAAAGATAGTCATAAAAAAAAAATTTTTAATTATTATTATTCTGCAAGTAATTGAGTGGGTTATGATAAAAAAATCACCCTGTATATTAAATTAAAGCTTATGTAATACACTTTAATTTAAAAAAAAAAATTTTGACCTCTGGACTTGTCTTCGTGGTGAAAACGGACATCTAAGTTAAAGAAAAATGTACGATTTCCGTGAAAAAATTCTCGTTTTTATAATATTATATTATATTATTTAATTTATATTTTATATAATCTTGGAAAAATGTATGGATCAATATTATTATTTTTTTATAGTAAATTTTAATATACCCCTTTCATCTGACACGCCTTTTTTGTAAATCGGATCATACCCCTTTATACAAGGGGGGTCAAAACTTTAAACATGTGTATTGAAACTAGGACATTTTCAATTTAATTTTTGAAAGTTTTCCGGAAATACTGACACTTTTATATATATCTTAAATTAAAGCTTATGTAATATACTTTAATTTGAAAAAAAAAATTTGACCTCTGGATTTGTCTTCATTGTAAAAATGACTACTGTATTCAAAAATTTGCTATTTTTGAGTTAAAATTCTGGGTTTTGTATTTTATTTTATTTTAAAATACNGCAAAAATATGCTATTTTTGTGTTAAAATTCTGGGTTTTGTATTTTATTTTATTTTAAAATACCTGACAAGGGGAGTACAGATTTTCATAAATATTATATAAATAAAAAATTAATATAGCATAGAAAGTTAAACTTATTTAAATTTGTTTGCTTCTTTTAAGTCGAAAAAAATAACTTTGAAATTTAAATTAGCTTAAATAGCTAATTTTTTCAATCGACGGCTTCGACGTACGGTTGCCGAATTGGTAAAACTTATGTTTTACACGCTTGGGGTACGAAGTTCCAAGCCGCGTAGACAATGAATTTTTTGCATTTTTTCTTAATTCTTTTTAAGTTAGTATAAATTTTTAACTCGTTTGATTTTTATCTCATTTAGATTCAATAACTTCAATAAAGATCAAGGATCCCATCACTTTAGTCGCCCCTTGCAAGAAGAAATTTCTTATTCGTATTAAAATTATTTTACTATATTTTAAGTTTTCGCTTCGATGCAAAGCTGAGAAGATATTTTTTTGTGACTATCATTTATTTTCTCTGCTCTAACTTGACCTACTTTTTTCAACAATACGTCAAATTACTACAATTCGTATCTAGTTGAAGATATTACTCCCTCAAAAATTAAAAAAAAATTCAATTTATCAATTAAACAGTTAGTTATTCCATGTTCTCCATAAAGACAATTAAAATCATAAATTTATAATGTTTTCAAAGTATTTATTGACGAATCAAGTTTGATATGATAGGCTTCAACTACAAAATTTAATCATTTTACTTTGTAATTTAATAATTTTTTTACTCTATTTGTGTGCGCTACTACTAGACTATAATATTAAAAATTTTTTGGTAACATGTTGCTATATAAATCATTTCTAAAAAAAATGATTGTTTTTTCTCCTGAATTAACAATTGATTTTTACAAATATAATCAAATTTTATAATACACTCAATTGAGTAAATCTTTTTAACAACTTTGTTTTGATTGGTATATTTAGTTAAAGTAAATCATTAAAATTAATTAAGTTCTCAATATTTCAATTATAGAATCTTTTCAACAAACAACAAAAGTTCCTAGGAAATTATTACTATTACTTCTATTTAAGTTATATATTACCATAAAAATGCAAAAAAATATTGAGCTTTTCTGATAAATTTACAATAAATAGTAATTATAATACTTTCTGACTGCAAATTGATCTTAACGGTACAATTTTTTTAATTGTCATAAAATTTTCTATTTTATGATGTCAATGTCAAACTTACCAATTGAGCTAAAAGTTATGGTAAGATAATTTTTTTTTTTTACTATAAACATTTACAACAATCAACTTTAAACGATTAAAAAAATAGGTTAAATATGTCATTTTTCTTATTTTTAACTTATTAATAATCAAAATCAGTATTAATTTAAAACTTTTTTTTTTGTTCTTAATTATTTTTTTTTATATGTAAATACTATCTTTTTAATAATATTAAAACTTAAAAGTGATAGAAATTGTCTAATTGCACATTTGAAAACTTCGCGATATGTTGATTTAGAATAGTATATTTTTGTTTCTGATGGAAGTTCCTTGTAGTCCAGTGTATAAAACTTATAACTTTGTTAACTGTTATAACTTTATTAAAAATGACCAAATAAGTGTATTTTTTTTTTATTTAGATGCATGTCTTTTCTATCATTTGGTTTTTTTTTATAAATCTAACCCTTTACCTGCCCACAAGAGGAATTCAAAATAATAACTTTTTTTTTTTTAGTTAAAGTAAATCAGTAAAATTAATTCTGTTCTGGATATTTCAATTGTAGAATCTTTTTAAATACCAAAAATTACTTAGAAATGATATTATGATTTCTATTTAAGTGGTCTACTACGATAAAAATGCAAAAAAATAATGATTTTTTCTGATAAATATACTGTAAATAGTAATTATAAAATTTCCTGACTGCATATTAATCTTAAAAATAACATTGTTTTAATTCTCATAAAATCTTCTATTTAATGATACATTCTAGTCAACGAAGGGGTAATTTTGGAGAATAGCAGGAAAATTCCCAACCAAGTTTTTTTTCTTTGTTTTAATTAGGCAATTGGTGAATTATTCCAAAAGCAACATCAACACTTATTTCTTTAATTATATCCTGATTAGTAGTTATTTGATTTTAAAATAAAGTATATGAATAAATACTAATTATAATTATTAAATTTGGTATGAAATTGATATTCAATAATTTAATATTGTAATTTAAACTGAGAAATTATAAAAATAATATAGAAGTTGTATTTTGCTTTATTTTTACGTGTATAAAAATTTAAAGGGCTTGATACAATAATTATCAATAAAAACTGTTTGTTACTATAAATGAATGCACTGGACTTCAAAGAACTTTCATCAGAAGCAAAAATATACTTTTCTAAATCAAAGTTTCGCGTTGTTTTCAAATCTGCAATTAGACTTTATCTATCAGTTCTAATTTTTTATATTATTACTAATTACATATAAGAAATAATTAAAAGAAAAAAAAATTGTTTTCCAATTATTACTGATTTGATTTTTAATATAAAACCAAATTTTCATTTTTAATCTATTTTTTGGTTCTTTAAAATTGATGAAAAATTTTTGATAAAGATTTATGAAAGTTTATAGCAAAAAAAATTGAATTTATTACAATAACTTTTAGCTCAATTACAAGTTTAAAATTGACATCTAGGCCAGTCAACAAAGGAAAAATTTCTTAAAAAATTCCCAACCAAATTTTGTTTTATTAATAGTTGAATTAAAATATGTATAATGACATACTAATAGTCCTCATTGATTGGAATTGAGCTTTTTTTTTACAACCTCGCAAAAGTTCAAAAATATGAGCTTTTTTAATTTTCTCAAAAAATATTTAGCTTACAAAAAAAGTTATCTAAAAGACAATTATAAACAAAAAAATTTTCTTATATTTTTTCATTTAATCAAATATTTTTCGCGTTACATTACATTTAATATGAGTATTAAAATTTATATTCCATTTTTTTCATTTTATGGTTACTTTTTATCATGTTATACATTAGACACAATGTTATAAATGTATATGTGTGTATGTATGAGTTTATTTATTTATAGTATCATTTAATTGTAGTGTATATTAAGATAAACCGATAGAGTAGGTAATTGATTTGACACTATATTGTTTAAACCCAACTAAACGCTAAATTGTACATTCCCAAACAACAATCATATTATGTCAATTGCCACTGGAATTTCTGGTAATCTTTTTATTTTTCTATGTCTTAATCCCAACAAATTGGGGTCGGCCACACTTATCCTAAGATTCCACTTGACACGATCTCCCACATCTTCAAAAAATATCATCAAAAAATCATTAAGTTTAAATGTATTTGTTAAAAATTATTATTTTTTGTTTACTTGAAATGTTACAAAATGCATTGCATCTAATATTGCTATGATTAATACAATGAACTAATTTTTTTATTAAATAACATAAATAATTAAAAATTTCGCTCTGAGGCCCCTTTAACAACGAGGCCCACCGAAAACCCCGCCTTTACACATATGTAGTTCCGCCTCTGTTAAAATTTAATAACTTCAATAAATATTAAGGACCCCATCACTGTAGTCTCCTTAGTAAGAAGAAATTTCTTATTAATATTAAAATTATTTTACTATGTGGTTTTTTTGGTGAGCTGTCATTGATTTTCTTAGCGCTCACTTAATTTACTTTTTTCAATGATACGTCAAATGATTACAATTCGTATATAGCTGAAAATATTATCCTCAAAAATTGAAAAAAAATTATAATTTATCAATTAAACATTTACTTAATCCATGTTCTCAATACAGATAATTAATATTTTTTTTATAAGTATTATTTACTCATATTATGATAATTAGTAATTGTTGGATACACATCGGTCAAATGTACTATCCAGAAATTGATTATTTATGCTATCGCGTGCTATATCTAGTTGTTGTTTGTCTTCTCTCTATGTTTGCATTGTCGCCGCCTCCTAAGCGCATTTTTAGCTATAAGCGCTATGGTGTTTGCGAACCAGAAGTTTTGTATTCGTTTTGCTGTAAAAGTAAAAACAGCTTATTTTTATACTTTGTTATTTGAAAGGTTTCAACGCCTAATTACAACCTTTTCAAATGTTTATACTGACTTTAATATAAACTACTTAAGTTGTTGAGTTGAATTTTATAGTGTAGAACTATTATTAGTTGAAACAAATCATAAAAAATGAAAAAAAAATAACTTTTCTGAAATTAGTATTTCTTCTGTACCACGAGTTACTTTTCTTTAAATCAGTTTTAGTTCTATAATATTTAAAATGGATAAAACCAGGATTTAACAGTTTATAATGCCTTAGAACAATGGGATTTGGTAGATAAAGTTCAGGCTTTAAGTTGTGATACAACAAATTCAATTACTGGACGTCTAATGGTCCTTGTATACTTTTAGAACAAGAGTTAAATAAAAATATTCTTTATATGTCATGATGAAATCATATTTTTAAATTAATTTAAAAAAAATGTTTTTTAAATAGAATTCAAAAATCATCTGGTCCCGTTGTTGCTTGGTCTTTTGTTGTGGTCTTTTTGTCGGCCTGTAACAACAACGTTGTTTGCCACTCGCATAACAACTAGTTACATTAGACAGGGTCGCCACCACCTAGACGAGGTGTTACACCTATCAGATATGATTACCCGACCATAGGTGGAATTTAATTTTAAGTTAATTAATAGTTTAATTTAAATTAATATGTCGTTATATGTATAAATGATTAAAACACATCGTGTTTTATTAACCACAACTATGACAATTGAAGTTATATGTGGTTGATATGTAAAACATACCGTAACTCGTGTCTAGATTAAGGAACAGGGATAAAATACACGCGAGTACTTAAGTTACTCGCGCAATAAAATAAATATTACAGTTAAAATTGATAAGGAAATTTAACTTAATTGTTGAAAAAAAGAAAATTAAGTTAAACATGGACAAAAATACGAATGCATCAAAAACCATGTCTACAAATAAAGGCAAAAAAATAAAATAAAATATTTAAACAAAAAAACAAATAATATTACTAACATCACGGACGATATTGCAACACATTCGTTAATGTTAATCGAAAATTATTGAAAAAAACTTGTTTTTTCTATTATTTACTATTCAAAACCTTCAATTTTTTAAATTTTAATTTTAAAAAAACACATCAGAATAAAATTAATACCGTCTCAGCTTCACATTGAAGCTAAAATAATGTTAACTTACAAATTTATAAATAATCAGAAACTATTTACAAAAAAAAACATACTAAAAAATTTACTACATATTTTAAATAATAAATAATAATAATATTAAAAATATATAATTAATATTAAATACAAATATTTAAAATATTGTTTATTATGGTACTTAGTATCCGAAACGACAGCATTGGCATTTTTTGATAATGATTTATGAGAAAATACTAAAATTAAAATGATAAATTCATTAAATAATCGGGAAGAAGATCCATGTACAAACATATGTATAGTAATAGCAGTAAATGAAATTTATGGTTTTAAAATAAAAGTATTGATGATTTTATTTCAACTTAGTCAAAAAAGTTGTTTGAAAAATATAACATTGAAACTGATTTTTTAAATATCAATCCTTGGTTGTGGAAAACAACAGTCAATATATCAGAGAAAAAATAATAGTAAATAATTTAAAAGTTATAAATGATTTAGCAGAGAGGGGCGTGAAACTCATAGAAGAGTATAATAATATATTAACAAAAGACGAAGCACAAAAACAATACCTATAACAGATTGTTACAAAATACAGCGTTGTTTTCCTAATTACAATAAAAGCACATTATGCTAAGAATTTAAAAAAAAATAAATTATTTAAAATGTGTAGTAAATCTTTTTAGTACTTTTTTTTTCTTTAATAGTTTCTGATTGTATATAAATTTGTAAGTTAACATTATTTTAGCATCAAAGTGAAGCTGAGACAGTATTAATTTTACTCTAATGTTTTTTTTTTAATTAAAATTAAAAAAATTGTAAGTTTTTAATAGTAAATAATAGAAAAAATGTCAAATTAAAAATGTATAGAAAATTAAATTTAAAACAACGGTTAAATGAATTTTTTTTTGTTTTTATAATGGACGATTTATAAATTAATAATTTTAACGGTATAAATAGAACATATACGTTTTTATTTTTATAGGGCTAAATAAGAACTTTTCGAAAATTTTTGTACATACAGAGTGATATTTTTATCATAACCCACTCAATTGCTTGCAGAATATNGTTGAAAGAAATCCGTTCGGTGAGAGCTGAGAAAAAGTGGAAACAGACAAAAAAAAAAAAAAAAAAAAAAAACACATCATAGTAAAATTAATACCTTCTCAGCTTCGCATCGAAGCTAAAAATGTTTAAATTATTATTACTCTGTAAGTAATTGAGTGGGTTATGATAAAAAAATCACTCTGTATACTTTTTATAGAAAAATTGTATACCTACAAAAAAGGCCAAATAAACGTTTTCGCAAAAGTTAAAGTTTTTGAGAAAAAATAAAAAATCACCCTTTTGGGGGGGGGGGTATTTTTAACCCCCCCGGGGTACGTCTTAGAGTTTACCAATCGTCTCCAAATTTTGTACAATTTATTTTTTCATGTATTCGAATAATTCTAGGGGTGGCACTTTGTAATTTTTAAATTTTATAAATAAGGGGTACCTTAATATACAACAAAGATATAATGCACTTTTATAGAATTTCATTTTATTTAATTTTATAAAAATTAAAAAAAGTTATTATTAATTAATTTAAAAAACTAAATTTTTAATATTATTAATTTTTTACAAATTTTCAAAAAAAGCTGTTTTTTATGATTTGTTTCAACTAATACTAGTTCAATGCTATAAAATTCAACTCAATAAGTAATATAAGCATTAAAGACAGTATAAACATTTGAAAAAGTTGTAATGAAGCGTTGCAACTTTTAAAATAACAAAGTATAAAAAATAAGCTGTTTAATTATTTTCGTGTTAACAATATTGTTATCACATGTAAAAAATTCAATAAATTTTATAAAATAATATATCAAAATATTTGTCTTTACATAAGTTTTTTTTTATACTTATAAATCATAGAATTTGTAATCAGGATAATAAATAAGGAAATAGGAGTTGATTTTGCTTTTCCAATTATCCACCAATTTTTTTAAAATTAAACATTATGTGCGTATGATTTTAGTAGGAAAAATGAGACTGAAGAAAGAATCCTGTATTTCGTAGCATCTATGATCTTGCTGTGATTAATATTTATTTTAAAAATAGGGAAGAACTATATATAACTTATAAGAGTGGAAGTAATAGATCAAAGGTTTTAAAGTGAACATTAATGAGAAAAGGAGTCCCAAAAAGGTGCATTAATATAATAGACAATATGTATGATGACACTTGTACCAGGGTAAAAAGTGTGGGAAGAGTAATACACGATTTTATGATAAGAGTAGGAGTGTACCAATGTTTTTCTTTAAGCACTTACTTATTTTCTATAGTGATGGATGAAATTACTAGAGAAATACAAGGAGAGGTGCCGTGGTGCATATTGTTCGCTGACGATATAGTGTTAATAAGAGAAAATAGGGGGGAAATTAACCAAAGGCTAGAGATGTAGATATTAACTCTTGAAGGAAAGGAATTAAGAATAAGTAGCAGTAAGACAGAGTATATAGAGTACGAGTTTAACAAAAGAGAACACGAGCTAGGTGAAATGAGGAGATCAATGACAATAAGCGAGAGCGTGAAAGGAGAGGTGGAAAGTTTTAAATATTTAGGATCAGTTGTGCAACAGAACGGTGGTTTTAACAAGAATTTAAGACACAGGGTTATGTACGGGTGGGTTAAGTGGAAAAAAGCGTTTTGGTGTTATGCGATAAGAGAATTCTAATGAGGCTGAAAGGTTAGTTCAATAAAACTGTAGTGAGATGTATGGTTCAGAGTGTTATGTAGTTGACAAGATAATAGAGCAGAGAATAAGTGTAGCAGAGATGAGAATGCTAAGATAGATGAGTGGAGTGACTAGAAAAGATAGTATAAGGAACGAACATATAAAAGGGACGCTACACCTATAAATATATATATATATATATATAGGTGTAGCGTCAATCGTGGATAAGGTGAGAGAAATAGACTTAGACGATTTGGTCATGTTATGTGGAAAGAGGAATTGGAAGCTGTAAAAACAGTTATATAAATAAATGTTGAAGGAAGAAGAAGCAGAGAAAGACCAAAAAAGAGATGGAGGAAATTTTTGAATGCGATATGAGGGTAGATCATGTCCAGTGGAAGTTTAGTATAAGAGTAGCCGACCCATAGTAGTTGGGATTAAGGCGAGTAAAAAGAATAAAATATGAAGTGGAGGTTAATGAATTATTTTATATTTACAAAAAAGTATACTTTTCTAATTTCTTATAATATCTATCTGTGTTCAAATCTTAGGTCTTGCTCAGTAGGTCGGCGACCCTCTTTTCTTATTTTGTCACCCCCATCTAAGGTACAACATATTGTCCATTACAATATAGAAGAAATCAAAAAAAAAACCCAGCACAGGGAGATCGTGGCACAGTGGTGCCGTGTTATAGTTGGATCAAGTATAATGATATCTGACAGTGATTAAAATCATTATCAAAAATAAACGCTTCGAGGCAGATCTTTAGATTGTGTTTAATTTTAAAAAAATTGGTGTATTATTCCAAAAGCTACTTGATCTGCTAGTTCCTTATTAATATCCTAATTAAGATAAAGTATGTCGAATGAAAAAGGGAATATTAAAAAATATTATTTCTCATAAAATTATTGTACTGATACATGCATTTTTCAAAAAGTTATAGCATTATAAAGTTAAAAATTTTAAAAATAAAATCGAGAATTTTCACACGAAAATAGCATTTAATAGTTATTTTCACCACGAAAACAAGTCTAGAAGTCAAATTTTTTTGTTTTATCATAATAAAGTATATTATATTACCTATAATTTAAGATATATATAAAAGTGTCAGACCTTCCGGAACAGTTTCAAAAGTTAAGTTGAAAAAGTAATTTTTTGTGAAAAAGTTGTCATTTTAAATCCCCTTCTGTGGGCAAGTAAAGGGTCACATATAAAAAAAAAATATACAAAATGATAGGTAAAGACATTAAGCATCTATAAAAAAAAAAATTATATTGATATGTTCATTTTTGAAATAGTTACGGCAGTTTTTAGTGAAAAAAATTGAAAAAATTTTGAAAATTAGCGATTTTTAAATTTGTAATTTTTTTGGAAGTTTCCCCCATTTACGCGGAACGAGGGAATTTTTTTCAATTTTTAAGGATAATATCTTCGACTAGATACGATTTGTGATCTTTTGACGTATCATTGAAAGAAATGGGTTCGGTGAGAGCTGATAAAAATTGGTAACAGACACAAAAAAAAAAAAAAAAACACATCTTAGTAAAACCAATACCTTCTCAGCTTCGCATCGAAGCTAAAATTCATAATTTAATAAAAATAATCTTATTTTTATTTTTCAACTAATTAATTAGTTCATTATAATTGAATCATTCTGTATAATAAAAGTGATTTTTATTGTAGGTGATAAGATTTACTGTAGATCAAGTAACATATTGTACAAAAATAATTATAGAAAATGATGTTGATAAAGACGGATTTTTAACAATTGATGAACTAACTACAGTATTATGTAAATTTATTGATGGAAAAATCGTTAAAGTAATTGGTACTTTCGAAACATATTTTCAAAGTAAAATAAAATATATATTAAAATTATAAACTATTTTTCTAACTTAAATAATTTTTTTAGAACGACATTTACTATGTTACATGCTTACTATTTTCGAATATCTTTTGCCAGAACAACCCATAATATAGTATAACAAACAATAAAAGAAAACATAACAAATCATTAATTATCATCAAAAAATGTTTTTTGTTAAAAATTATTGTTATATTTTAAGATTATAAACTAAATTTTTTAACTTGATTTTTAGTCTACAATTTAAATAAAAAATTTATTTTTAAATTTATGTTGTAATTTTTCTTAATGTTAATTATTTATTGTATAAATTGTACATGTGACATAATATTAGGGGTCCATTTAATACTTGGGGATCTTGGTCGAAACAAAGAATTGAAAGCTACCCGACGTCTGTCCAAATATTGTCCTCATTTCCTTAAATGAGGTTTATTTACCTGAAGGAGAGACAGGTACCTTAGTAACTAGTTAGAGATTATACAGAGTGTTCAGTAAATAAGGAAATAGGTCAGAGACTGAAACGAACCTAAAAAAACAGTTCTTCAACCGGAATCTTTAAATTTTTTAGAATTACAACCAGAATAGGAATTTTTATTTTCAGATAGCCACAAATCAGTACCAAACCGGAACCTTTAATAATAAAGGTTCGTTTAAATGGTACTTAGCCGTCAAGCAGCATTTTATATTTATAATTCTAACAACGTTTGATTTTTTTGATAACAACTGAGAATTATTTTGGTAAGAATAAGTAAAAGCTTTATTTTATAAAATTAGTAAAATGTATGAACTAATTAAGAGTTCCATGAAATGTTTGTTGTCTAAAAATTATTATATTTCTATTTTTTAAATGAAATAATTATATTTAAAACATAATACACATAATTATCGACTGTTTATTTACTGTAGATCTCTAAATTGTTACTTATGCTGTGATAGTCATTAATATAAGTTATAGTAATATTGTATGGTTTTGTTTCTTGTGTTTTTTTTCCACGGACTTTGGTCCGCGTCTTCCTCAAACGCGACAACTGATAAAACGTTTAACAGTTTGTACAGTTTTATGGCTTTAATAATAAATTAAACTTCTTTTAGATTTAGTGATTATGATAATTTTGTTATTATTTAACGACTTTGCGCGCTGATGAATTCTATTTCAAATAATACATGAATATCCATTAATAAACGCATGCCATTTTGTGGATTTTATTTTATTATTTCAATGATATTTTTGATTAAAATTAATAATATATATAAAATAATAATATCCACCTGAGATATCATGGGTAAAAGTAAATTTGTAATTAATAATTATTTTATCTACTGTGAAAAAAATAAGACATCAACGAGTAAATACTGTTCTAAGGTGTATGAAGTAAGTTTATTTGTAGATGTATTTCGTAATATGAACTATCTCATTTTAGCTTCGATGCGAAGCTGAGAAGGTATTAATTTTACCATGATGTGTTTTTTTTTTTGTCGCCACTTTTTCTCAGCTCTTACTGGACCGATTTCTTTCAACAATACGTCAAAAGATCAAAAATTGTATCTAGTTGAAGACATAACCCTTAAAAATTGAAAAATTTTCCCTCGTTCCCCGCTAATGGGGGAAATATCCAAAAAAATTACAAATTTAAAAATCGGTAAATTTTGTCATTTTTTTCACTTTTTTTTCTTAAAACTTCCATAACTTTTTCAAAAATAAACAAATCAACATAATTATTTTTATACTAAAACCTTAGATATTTTTCTTTCATTTGATATCATTTTTTTGAAAATCTAACACTGAACCTGCTCATTGGGGGGGATTTAAAATAGCAACTTTTTTACAAAAACTAACTTTTTCAACTTAATTTTTGAAAATGTTCCGGAAATACTGCGTCCTTTAAACATATATCAAATTAAAGCTTATTTTATGTACTACAAAATGAAAAAAAAAAATTTGTCCCGACACCTTATCTTCTATGTGCAAATGGCTGTCGAAATTATAAAAAAAATGTAATGTTTGCGATAAAAATCACCTTTTATAACGATGTTTTTTGTACTTAAAACTGCCATAACTTTTTCAAATATTAACTAATCAAAATAATATTTCTTTATATTGAAACCTTAGGTAATTTTCTTTCATTTGATATCATTTTTTTTTGAAAATCTAACACTTATTCTGCTCACAGGGGGGATTTAAAATAGCAACTTTTTTACAAAAACTAACTTTTTCAACTTAATTTTTGAAAATGTTCCGGAAATACTGCGTCCTTTAAACATATATCAAATTAAAGCTTATTTTATGTACTACAAAATGAAAAAAAAAAAAATTTGTCACGACACTTTATCTTCTGCATGTAAACGGCTGCCGTAGTTAAAAAAACACTATTTTTGTGTTAAAATTTTCGATTTTCGATTTTAAATTTTCAACTTAGAAATGCTATAACTTTTCAAAAAATGTAATTATCAGCACAATTTTTTTTCTAAATACATTATAAGTACATCTTTCAATTGACATACTTTTTATTAAAATTGGACTATTTCCCCATATGTAGGGGGCGTTCAAAACTTGAAACATTGTATAAAAAATAGAACTTTTTCAACTTAACTTTTGAAAGTGTTCCGGAAATACTGCGTCCTTTAATCATATATCAAATTAAAGCTAATTTATGTACTGTAAAATGAAAAAAAAAAATTTGTCCCGACACTTTATCTTCTGCATGCAAATGTCTGCCGTATCTAAAAATATGCTATTATTATGTTAAAATTCTTATCCCGACACCTTATCTACTATGTGCAAATTGCTGTCGAAATTTAAAAAAAAATGTAATATTAGCGATAAAAATCACCTTCTATAAGGATGTTTTTTGTACTTAAAACTGCCATAACTTTCTCAAATATTAACAAATCAAAATAATATTTTTTTATATTGAAACCTTAGATATTTTCCTTTCATTTGATATCATTTTTTTTGAAAATCTAACACTTATTCTGCTCACAAAGGGGATTTAAAATAGCAACTTTTTTACAAAAACTAACTTTTTCAACTTAATTTTAAAATAGCTACCGTATTTAAAAATATGCTATTGCACTGATTTTCATAGATATTATATCAATCTAAATGACATAGTATAAAAAATTAATCATATTTTAATTTTTTTGTTTCTTTGAAGTCGAGAAAAATAACTTTAAAATTTGAACTAGCTAAATTTCCATTTTTATTAAGTGACGAATGAGTCGTACGGTTTTTGAGACGGTAACACTTTGGTCTTTCACGACTGTGGCACTGAATTTTTTTTTAATTCTTTTTGAGTTAAAAAAAAATGTTTATCTCATTTAGATTCAATAACTTAAATAAATATCAAGGATTCCATTACTGTAGTCTCCTCTTGTGAGAAGAAATTCATATTAATATTATTTTACTATGTGGTTTTTTTTTTTTTGTAGCTATCATTTATTTTCTCAGCTCTCATTTGACCTACTTTTTTGACAAATTTTTTTTTTAAATTAAACACTATCTATAGATTTGCATCGAAGCGTTTTTTATGATAGTGATTTTAATCACTGTCAGATTAAATCTATACTGGAACCAACTATGCCATGTCCCCACTGTACTGGGTTTTTTAAAATAACTTATTAATGTTAGCGTTTTCTTACTAGATTAATTAAATCTCTTCAGATTTTATAAACAATTTAACTGAAATAACTTTTATTATGTATAAAAAAATAATAGTATTAAATCTGTATAGTATAAAAACATTGATTTTATTTAAAAGTTATTATCTAAGTAAATTTCAAATTTAAAGTATAGCTATAATTTACATATTCATTTTTATTTATTTTATACTTTTCTATTTTAATTGTTCTGTAATTGACTGTTCTAGATATACTGAAAAATGCAAGTATTATTAAAATATTAGATAAAGTGAGAGCTTTAACTAAATAATCAAACAGATCAATATTTAATTAATAAAGAAAATTTAAATATGCTAATATTGGATTTTATCACACGTTGATATGCTTTGCAGAATTATGTATCACAAAGAATTTATTAGAAGTATTGCTGCAAATAATACCAAAATAAAAAAATATTTTTTAAAATCTGATGAGTGGACACAGGTTAAAAATTTAATTGATGTTCTATTATCTGCAAAATATCATTCTGTCAGATATCATCTATACTGGATCCAACTATGCCACGACCCCACTGTGCCGCCACCCCACTGTGATGGGTTTTTTTGGATATAAAATTGTAAAAATAAGAATTTTTTTTATATCTTTATTGATGTATAGATTGCTACTGTATTTATTATTATTAATAACAAATAAATTTATTGGTAATTTAATAATTTTAGGAAAACCATACAACTAATTTAGAAAAAAACATAAAGAACTTTATGAGCAATTCATTAAAAAAATTTAATGAATTGAAACTTAAAAGTTCGTGTTCTTATAAACAAAACAAAATTAATATTATTTTCAAGTTCAAGTTCAATGAAATAAAAATAAAGAATAACGTGAAAGTATTATTATATGTTATTTAAATCATGTTTTAATAAAATATATTAAAACAAAAACGGTAGCACAGTGGGGTCGCGGCATAGTGGAGACATTGCATAGTTGGGTCCAGATAGATTTAATCTGACAGTGATTAAAATCACTATCATAAGAAACGCTTCGATGCAAATCTGTAGATAGTGTTTAATTTTAAAAAATTGATGGATAATTGCAAAA